>NC_088920.1:45735000-45912500 GCF_038396675.1 Hydra vulgaris | reverse complement strand
TTGTTCAGCTCATCTGCTCAATCTAGAGTTCCAAAGTATTGAAATGCGAAGAAAAACTAGATGAATGAACTAGATAGAAGTTTTTAGAGCATGTAGGGACTGTAAAAGGTTATTTTAATAAGTATTTGAAGGATGAATTCACTCAGAACATAATATGATGAGTGATGCAAAAAAGGTTTAATGTTAATGAGATATTTGAAAAACCTAATTTAAAATATGTCACAAGTTGATGCCTTCAAATACATATTAAAATAAGCAATAATTCAATATGTCAAAAATATGCCAAAAAACAAAGTTTAACCAAGGTGTTGGATATTATTGATGTCTAATGATTGGATGAAAAAGTTGCTGAGGAAGTCTATAATAATCTGCTGTCAGCTGCTCAAACAAGCTATCACCTTTTTTTAAAAGAATTTATTCTCGTTTCAACTTATCATTCTGTTTTGTGGTTCTTTGGTATATCATGTGATCATTTTGTTTTGTGGTATATCATGTGATCATTCTGTTCAAAATTCTTTGTTTATTCTTGTTTATTTATTCTTGTTCCAATTCATCATGCTGTGGTATATCATGTGATCATTCTGTTCTGTGGTATATCATGTGATTATTCTTTATGCTATATAGATAATTATTCTTTTTTTTTCTGAGAAAATTCAGCCCTTTAAAATTTTCCTCCTGTTGTGTTTTCCTGATTTATAAGATTTACAACTTCTTAACTTTTTATCAACTACTTTCCTGCTCTTCATTTATCTTTGTAACTTTTTTTAATAACTCTAAACTCAAACAGGAAAATAGGTTTGAATTTATTTGTATGAAAAAGTCTAAATTTGTCTTTTAATTGATATTTTATATTTTCAATAAAAAATTTGTAATCAAATTAAGTCTAGATTTATGAAAAGTACATTAATTTATAAAATAATTTTTTTTTTCATTTAAAGAAGCTTTTGAGTAACTGCTTACAAGTTGAGCATATCAAACAATGTACCACTATTGCTCTAGGGTTACAGGAAAATTTAAAAGGTATTTTATATTTATAGATGTACACCTGGTCATTATTGTCCATATGGAAGCTCAATGCAAATACCATGCATGTCGGGTACCTATCAAGACCAATATTACAGTGTTTCATGCAATTTATGTCCAGAAGGATACTTTTGTAATGGGATTATTTTAAATAGTACTGATTGTTTGGTAGGAGTACAATTACCTGAAGTTTGTCCTAGGGGTTATTATTGTCCGCCTGGTATGAAAACAGGAAATGAACATGGTTGTCCTGCTGGTATGTCCTTTTTAAAAAAAAAAAGAAATGTAATACTGTTATGTTATAAATTTAATGCCTTACAGAAAGTGTTTACTTAAAATGTATTTAATTTTTTTGTTTTTAGCAAATTATGTGTAATGCATATAGCTTTTTCAAATACAACTGCATTTTAAGATTCTTTTCTTAGGTGCATATGGAGATCGCAGTGGTCTTACTAATGCAAGTGAATGTGCACCTTGCCCTAAAGGTAAATATTGTGGAAAATCTTCCCTAGATATGTGGAGCGGTGATTGTGCAGCAGGGTACTTATGCATTCAATCTGCACAAAGCTCAACTCCGACAGATGGTGTCACTGGAGTTATTTGTCCTAAAGGTACACCTCTTTTTAAAACACTTGTAAATAAACTTTGAAGATTATTTACTTATATAATTATTTATTTTATTTAAGTTTATATGAATGCATTTATTAGACAGTAACTAATTTTGTTTTTAGAGACATTTATTTTTGACACAAAATTGTATAAAGTTGTATAAACAATTATAAAAAGTAGTTATAAGTAATAAATACTTATAATTATGTATTTAATGGCTGTAATAATTTTTAAATATATATTTATAGGATTTTACTGCCCTTCAGGATCGAATCAATCTATTCCTTGCCCACCAGGTACATATAGTCCAACTTTGGGACTTAAAAATATTAATGAGTGCTTAGGTTGTCCACCTGGGCAATTTTGCAGTGATTATGGAATGAACATAACATCTGGAAACTGCAGTGAAGGTTACTACTGCACTATGAATAGTTCATTATTTAAACCTCTGAATGATTTTACAGGTGAATTTTTATTCTTTTTTTTCTTAGTATTTAAATTTATGCATTATTAAAATTATTAATTATTTAAATTTATGCATATTAAAATTATTAATTATTTAAATTTATGCATATTAAAATTATTAATTATTTAAATTTATGCATATTAAAATTATTAATTATTTAAATTTATGCATATTAAAATTACTTTCATTTTAATTACTTTTTTCCTAATTTTTAAGTTTATTAATTATAAAAACTTATTTTTTAAAATATTTATGTTTATCTTTGATTTATTTTTTCTTATTATTTTTAGTTGTATAATTATCTAAAGCACGAGATTAAAAAAAATGAAAAAGAAAAACTAATGAGTATAAAAATACTTTTAGTTTCAAAACTTTTTTTTATTACTAAAAAATATTTGTATCCGTTGAGCACAATAAAATTCAGCACTCTTTAATAGTTATTTACTCAAAAAACAAATTTTTTTAGTTTTTTTGCACACAAAAGCTAATGTGATGTTGTTTGACTGCAATGGTAATAAGTATGGGTTGTTATTGTTATCAGATTAAATGAGCAAACAAATAATTTAGCAAATTAGATTTACACATATCTAAAAATAATTTTTTTTTTTCAAAATTCTGCATTGAAATGATGTTGCAGGTGTTTCTCAATCCTCAAGTTGCAGGTGTTTCTCAATCCTCAAATTTATTTTTTGCTGATATAAAGACTCAATCTGTTGAAAGAGGAAATGAATATAAGAAGTATTAAAGATAAATACAAAGCAATATCATTTGCCAAATACTAAAAAGCATGGCATCCATTACTCCAAGAAGTCTCTAGAACGGTATGAAAAAAATGGAATTTATAGCAAAAGAAGCAAACCCTCCATATTATTGTGAGCAGCGAGTTATTGAAATTTGTTGTTCAATTATAAAAGGAGTTTTATTAAAAAGCAAGAAATTTTCTTCACCTAAAAAAATTAGCTTCACATAAGGAAAAATGAAAGAAAAAAAGCTCGAAGCAAGATATGAAGCAGATGATATCAAGTGCTCGCAAAAATACTTGGTTCCTATCTAAGCATCCTATAAAAAATTTAAGAAATGATCGGATTAAAGGGATCCTAAAGTGCCGAGACAAGTTGTGTTCATATTAAAGAGAATGATAAAAAAAAAGTTTGGGTTGATTTTTTTTAAGTAAAACAAAATATTAAATGTATACCAAGCAAAACTAACTTTGTTGTTTTTGCCGTATTCATGTTATCCAGTTGCTTTAAGTCTTTAAAATATACGCTGCAATCTACAGATTTAATAATTTATTTAAGCGCGTTTAATTCCAAAGAGTTTTAGTGTATGACGTCATTGTGGAATTTCGATCAGATTTTATTTATATTTTTTCATTACAGATTATTAAAGAATTTGTTAGTTATGATTATATAAAAGATTTTTTTTTTTTATCATAACAGAATTTCTTAAGTTATTTTATTTTCTAAATTTCTTGAAGTTCGTATTAAAAATATGAATAAAATATTTCAGATATTTTTAGCTTGTCTATTTCTATAAATTATTTTTGTGTTATATTTATTGTTATTGAATGATTATTATCCTTATTAAGATTCTGTTAAAAAAATTATTTTGTATTAATTAATGTTTATATAATGTTTATATAACATAAATTTGATTAACAGCATTTATTTGCTAAACTTTTCATTGGGTACGAGTATTCTTGAAATTCTTATTTAATCATGCGAAAATATATTTAATGAAATTTATTATGTAAAACATGTATTGCTTATTTTATTCTATTTTTAAAATTGAACAATTGTTGGTCAAGATTGCAAAAAAGTGTGGCATTATCGAGTCAATTTTAAAATTGCTATCATTTAATGAAAAACTTTTTATTGTCAATTTTGTTAGTTTTTTGGTTTGTAATCTAAGAGACAGGTTTTAATGCAAATGCCAAATACCATATATAAATTAGGATAAATTGGGAATATTAAATATAATATGTTTTTTAACGTGCACTGCAACACATTGACAGTTTTAATCGCCATCTGTTTTGAATTATTGCAAAAAACATTAATTATTGCTTTAGTTAATAAATAGCTGTCTGTAAATTTGTGAAGCGTAAAATTTGTAAATATTTTTTAACTAAAAATTAAAGAATTTGGCAAATATCTCTAATAAATGATGTCATTTACCAAAATTATTTATTAATTAAAAAGTTAAGAATTTGTAAAATGTCATTTTGATGACATTTTACAAAAATGTCATAGTGATAAACAGCTTAGGTTAACTAGAAAAAAAGTTTACATTATTTACATAAAAAGTCAAAAGATTCAGAATATACAATAAGGTGATCAATGTCTTTTTTGTACATTTTTAAAAACTTTTTAAAACTTGAATTATTATATTTTATCAGAAAGTTGACTTAAGTTGCATTTTAGTCTTGTCATACATAAAAATGGAGTTATTTAATTTTGTCAAAATCTAGTTTGTAAAGTTTTATTGCACACATTTTGAGTGTATTTAAGAGTGTATCATAAAAATTTTAATTTTATTTGGTTCTCGTGCTCTATAAAAAAATATTCTTTTGTTTAGCTTCCTATAAAATTTATAGGAAAGTCATACAATTGATGATAAACACATTTTTTTAAAAACAATTAAAACAAAAACAAATATTTATTCAAAAAAAAAAAGTTTGATTTAAAAAAAAAAAGTTTAACAATGACACCATATACTAAAACTCTTTAGAATTAAGCGTGCTTGAATAAATTATAAAGTCTGTAGATTGCAGTGTATATTTTAAAGATTTAAAGCAACTGGCTAATACAGAGACGGCAAGCTTTGAGTAAAACAACAAAGTTAGTTTTTTTTGGTATACATTTATTATTTTGTTTTACTCAAAAAAATTCAGCCCAAACATTTTTTTTATCATTCTCTTTAATATGAACACAACTTGTCTCGGCACTTTCGGATCTCTTTAACAATTAAAGGGTACTGAATTTCATTGTATTCAACAATACATAACTGGTGATGGTGCCTATTAACTTCTGCACATCTGTTGTTTTACTTTCTTGCTTATGGCTGACCATGTATTCAGTAAACCATGTACTGAATTAGCAATCTGGCCTGTTTTATGCAAGTGTTTTCTGCCAATATCAAATGGAATTGTAGAACAAATGGAATTGTTGGCAATTCAGTGAATTAAGCTTTTTTAGTACAAAGTTAACTTTTCTCAATTTTTACCACTCTAATGTTTCCTTAGTGTAGTGGTATGAATATAAGTCAGTTTAAAACAATATCTATTGTGTGATCAAATGAGTGGCAAAAGTCACTTTTTAAGACACTCTTTTTATAACAGAATATAAAATTCTGATGTCAAAGTTGATGACATCACAAAAACTCTACTCTTACAACCTCAACTACAAATTACTTGTCACAAGAACAATTTTTTACTTATCCACAAATTTGTATTTCTACTTGTTCCCTACACCATTATGAAAACTTGAATTATAATATTTTATAAGAAAGTTGACTTAAGTTGTATTTTAGTCTCATCATACGTAAAAATGGAGTTATTTAATTTTGTCAAAATCTGGTATGTAAAGTTTTAACGCACACATTTTGGCAGTGAAACTTTGTTGGTCAGAATAGTTTGAGTATTTAATTGCTCATAAACTCTTTGAATTGTAGTACTTCTTCACTTTCCTTAACAAAAAGTTGGAAACTTTGTATTTTTTAGCTTTTTCTCTATTAGTCAAACCTGTATTTCTTTCAAAAGAATAATAATTCTTATTTATTACTAATTTATTGTTGAAAAAAATGATTCTAGTTCTTTAGCTTATTTAATGAACAAATGCTTCTAATATCTTTTTATAACCCTTCCAACAGTAGATATAGGAATTCCAATATCTTATGAGGCATGTTTCATGATTTTTTTTCTATTTTCTACAATCTTCAATGACATTTTAAATTTGTTTTTGTTTTTTTTTTATGTTTTTTGAAAACTACTATCATTATTTGAGTAAAATATTGTCATTGATTTTTAATGTGTTAATAATTTATTTAAAAGTTTCTGTTTCTCTTTATTTTTGATCTCATGCTTATTATTAAAGTTCAACAAAAATGAAAGAGGGGGTTTTCTTTTATATATTTAAAAACCTTTATTTATTTATTAAGGTGGTGTTTGTCCAATTGCACATTACTGTCCATCTGGCACAAGTGTTCCTTATTCCTGTCTGCCTGGTTATTACATGAATACAACACAAGCAAGTAAATGTAATAATTGTCCAGAAGGGTTTTTTTGTGTGAATCAAGTTAAACCTGAATTATGTTTACCTGGTATCTTTTTAATTTAATTTTGTCCTATAATAGTTAATAATAATTATATAATTATTTTATACTATGCATGTCATGTTTCATACCATTATTTTAAAATATTTATTGTCTTTCTTAAGGATTTTATTGCGAGTCTACAACCGGATACAATTTGCTTCCTTGTCCAACAGGTACATATAGTGGAGATTATGGTCTCAGTTCAAAGTCACAGTGCAAATTTTGTGATCCTGGAAAATATTGTAGCTACTTAAATTCAACATCTCCAACAGGGTATTGCGCCAACGGATTTTACTGTTTAAATGGAAGTGATACTTCAACACCATCAGGTGGCAATAAAGGAGTTGCCGGTATTTGCCCACCAGGTTCGTATTGCCCAGCAGGAAATGCATCATCTCCTATCTTATGTCCCATCGGAACATTTAAAAATACTACTTATGGGGGTGATTTATCTGCATGCTCTGCTTGTTTGCCTGGATATTACTGTGCACAAGCTGGACTTTCATTTCCTACTGGTTTTTGTCACGCAGGATTTTATTGTAAACAAGGTGCTCAAGTTGCAAATCCTCTGACCCTTGATCCTAACTATGGACCATGTCCTATGGGCTATTTTTGTCCTAATGGGACTTCTTCTCCATTTAAATGCAAAGCTGGGACTTATAACAATTTACTGCAACAGGAGTCTTGTTTTTCTTGTCCTCCTGGCTATTTTTGTGGTAATGCTTCTATTATTTACTCAGACTGTCCAGCAGGTTATTATTGTCCAAATAGGTATACATAAATGTGTAGCTTTTATTTTCCAAATTTGTAATATTTAAAGTGTATATACTATAGTTCTTCTCACACTTGTATTATTATATTAGCACTTTAGATCCATTTCAATATCCATGTCCTAAAGGAACTTATAAAAATTTTACACGCGGGTCATCCATAGATGATTGCAAACCTTGTCCGTCAGGTATGTACTGTAATAGATTTGGTTTAGACAAACCTTCTGGATTTTGTGATGGTGGTTGGTTTTGTAGCGGTGGTTCATGGTCGAATCAACCTTTTGGAAATGAATTATATAACAACACTTGGAACTGTCCACTTTTCAACATTGGTAAATTTTCTGTTTTCTTAAAGTTATTTTAAAGAATTATAATTTTTTAAAAAGATTTATTAAAGTTATAAAAAGTTAAATATTATAATATTAGTTTTTAAAAAACTAAGCTCCATATTATAAATTGATGTCTGTTTAGGTGGAATGTGCAAGAAAGGTAGTTACTGTCCTACTGGATCTTCTTTCCCTATTCCATGTGATCCTGGCTATTATTGCAAAGATGATAATTTGTCTAATGTATCTGGAATTTGCTCAGCAGGGTACTACTGTAATGGTAGTTCTATAGATGAACAACCTGTTAATAAATCATATGGTGATATTTGTTCACCTGGTTATTACTGTGAAATTGGTAGTCGTGCACCTAAGCCATGCGATGCTGGGTACTTTGGTCCTGGGTTTGCAAATAAGAATAGCAGCAGTTGTTTATCATGTATGAATTATAGCTTTTTAAGTTTGGTTTCTCTTTGTATTTTATTAAATATAGATAGAACTCATCAATTTTGTGGACATACTGAGTTCAGTAATCTATCTTGTGAACAGTTGCTCTCTATTTAGAAGGTCTAAATAGAGAAGTGAGAAGTTTTGTGTTCATGAATAATTTATTATAATAAACTATATGCTTTATTGTAAATAGGTGTGACATCAAATTTTAGTGTACAAATCAGAATATTTTTCTAGTGTGCTCAAAAGTAGTCATTTTCATTCAAAGCTTAACATAGATTACATCTGAGATCATGTGCTCAACTTAAATATTATTTTTGAGCTCTTTAGTTAAAAGTTTGGCACACTACTGATCATGAAAATGTTGTCATGTCTACTGATCATGAAAATGTTGTCAACACCATTGTTTAATTAATTTTTTTGTTACTTGGTTGATTAATTTCTGTTATATGTACTTATATAGTATACTTAGTTTATACATTATTTGATTAAATATGATAGCCCTTTTTTTAACATTAATTGTTAGCAAATATATTTTTAGGCCTTGCTGGAATGTACTGTTTACAACCAGGTTTACCGTATCCTACAGGAAGCTGTTTTAAAGGGTACTACTGTCCCCCTGGAGAAATTTATCCCAATCCTTTTGGTAAGCTTTGTCAACCAGGGCATTATTGTCCAATTGCAAGCAAGGAACAAAATGTTTGTAAACCTGGATTTTATCAGCCACATGCCGGTATGGAAGAATGCATAGAATGTCCTTCTGGATTCTATTGTGATCCTACATTATTAAATATAGGAGAAAATAATTCCAGCCAAGGTGTTGTAACTCCAACAGTTTGTCCTCCAGGTTATTTTTGCCCCAACGGAACCATTACTTTTAAGGCTTTTCCATGCACAAAAGGTTATTTTAGCAACCAATCTCAATTATCTAGTCAAGATCAATGCTACCCTTGTACTCCTGGCTATTATTGTGATAAAGAAGCATTAACATCACCTGCAGGAAAATGCTTTGCAGGATTTTATTGTAACATTAAAGCAATTGTTCCAAATCCAAATAATGTTTCTGAAGGTGGTGGGCCATGTAATAAAGGTTTTTACTGTGAATCTGGCTTTTCCATTCAGTTTCCTTGTCCAAAAGGAACTTATGGAAATAGAATCCAACTTACTAATTTAACTGAATGCATAGATTGTGATGTAGGAATGTATTGTGATGCACCAGGAATAACATCTCCAAAAGGAGCTTGTTCGCCTGGCTATTTTTGTTTGAGAAGATCAACTGAATATGCACCAATGAATAAGTCTTATGGGGATATATGTCCTCAAGGATACTACTGTCTTCTTGGTACATCTTATGCTTGCCCTCCTGGAACATACAATAATAAAACTGGTGCTTCTCAGTCAGCAGATTGTCAACCTTGTGATGGTGGATTTTACTGTAGCGGATTTGCAAATGTGCTTCCTGATGGATTATGTAACAAAGGTTATTATTGCAGTCAAGCATCATATAGTTCAACTCCATTGAGGTTTGCAAATGAGACATACAATTACACTACTTGTCCAATATACAGTATTAATCAAACAGGTGGGTTTTGTAAAAAAGGAAAATACTGTCCTGAAGGATCTATATACCCCAAAGATTGTGATAGAGGTAAGTACTGTGATTTAGATGGCTTGGCTTTACCTACTGGAAATTGCTCTTCAGGTTATTACTGTGATTTAAACTCTTTATCACCAACATCTATTGAATGTCAGACAGGATATTACTGTCCTGAAGGAACACCATTTGAAATTCAATGTCCTATTGGTACATTTAATCCTTTTACAAAACAATCTGAATTAGCAAACTGTCTATACTGCACAGCTGGCTTTTTTTGTCCTTATCCTGGTATGTCAAACACTTCATTTCTCTGTTCTCAAGGTTTTTATTGTCCATCGGGATCAGTCACTAATAGTGCTTTTGAATGCCCTCTTGGTTGTTATTGTCCAACAGGAAGTGGACAACCATTACCCTGTCCTGCAGGTAATAGTGTGTATTGTACATATTAATGTATTTTATATTAATCTAATATTGAAAACTAAATTATTTTTTTTTTAAATGGGCACCATTAAGTTTTTTTACTTGGAAACAGAAATAACAAATATCTTGAACTGGTCAGAATATTTTCTATGCTTTCAGTCTTTTTCAGTATTTTTTCTTTTTAATTTTTAAATAATTAAAATGTATGTTAGGTCAATTTCAAAATATGACTGGTATGTATGAATGTCAAGATTGCCCAGAAGGTTATGCATGTGATCCAACTTCTCAAAATGTTAGTGGAGTAATTAAGCCTTCCTTATGTATTCCTGGCTATTACTGCCCTCCTAAAGCACAGCACATACAACAATACCCTTGTCCGCCAGGAACTTACAGTAACACAATGGGTTTAACATCAATAAATAGTTGTTTTCCATGTACTCCTGGTTTTTACTGCTATGGGTATGGTAATACAAATGTTACAGGAGAATGCAGCCCAGGTAGTTTATTTTGTTTTGTTTAATTTATTATCTTAGTTAGAATTTTTAACTATTATCATTGATTTAAATAGTAATTTAAAATAGTTATAAATTATTATAGCATAATTGTACGGTTATGGTTAGTTGTATAATTATGTTACAATTGAATTTTATTTACATCTATACATTTATATTACTTTTAATTCTTTCAGGATATTATTGTATAATTAAGTCAAATACTTCAATGCCTATTGATGGCACTATGGGTGATGTGTGCCCTCTTGGAATGTTTTGCCCTAAGGGTTCAACTCAAGGACAGCCTTGTCCAATTGGTAATAATTAAGTTTATTTTTATGAACGTCTTTTTTTTATTTTATTCACTTTTCCAAGGTCTTGTGGTATACTTAATTGTATTAAATATTACTTATTGTGTCATAGCATAAATTAGTTTCAGTAGAAAAGATTTAGTTTTTTTTCTAGGTTTTAATTATGTAAAATTTTATGAATTGTGTTTATTAATTTTGAGTTTCTTATTTTGATAATTGTGAAAATCGAAGGTAAAAACAACAAAGTTAAATTTTTTGTTCAAAAAGTTCAAAATAATGAAATTGTTAAAATAAGCATTTCAATTTAATTGAAATATTTATTTTAACATTTTTTTAACAACAGGTTTAATGTGCCGGTTTCGAGGATAAGACCCAGATTTTTATGAATGAGCATTAAAACACTCAAAGCCTCTTATACTAAAGTTATAGATATTCTCTCAAGGTAAGGTAACAACCTTGATGAGAATCTGGTATTATACTACTTAATTTATTAATTTTGCTTTAACACTTTTAACATTTTTTTAAACATTTTTCACTATTTACGCGCACTCCACTCCACATTATGTATTACATCATTTCTAAGTTTTAGGAGTTTTAGATTAAAGTACGCTTCACTCTTAAGACAATTTTATGTTATTATTATTTTATAATCTTAATTTATTTATATTATCATTTTATATTCTTAAGTTTTTTCTGCCGAGTAATTATAATTCCCCGTTTTTTCCGCAAATTTATCAAGCTATTTTTTCTTAAGCCCTTTAAGGTCTTTATGAAACACTTATCTCTTGAGCCTACTTCACCTTAGTCCAGTTTTTAAGTCTGTTATAAAATACTGTTCCTCGTAATAATATTCCACACTTAAGTTTTTAATAACAAACTAATCTCTTAAGGTAAGTTTACCTTATGCCTAATTTACACTTAAAGGTTTTAGTCGATTTTTCACTGAGACTTTTGGTCTATTTATACTACTTTATATACTGTTTGAGCCTATTTTACACTATTCAATATATATATATATATATATATATATATATATATATATATATATATATATATATATATATATATATATATATTGGGACTAGGAAGGTATAACTATTTTCAATACTATACTATTGCAGTATAGTATGGTTTTGACACTTCTTTTATTTTAATAATTTTTTTTTTTTTTACTCGACTAGATTATTTATTTACTAGTCGAGAAGGAAACATCGTAATAGCAGAGCTAACCAAGACAAGTTCCCTTCATACCAAAGTACTACTTATACCCTGAGTAGGTGGAGCCGGGATTTGAACCTGCAATCTTGCTGCTACGGCCAATAATTAATCCCAACTTTTTAGTAGCACTTTAACCAACTGAGCTATTCCGGCATTTTTTTTATCAGAAATGCACAACTAGAAAAGGATTTTCTGATTAATTTTGCAGTTTTTCTATATTTAACATTTATCATCATAGATTTTTCTTACATTTACTGGTACAGATAAATCTTTAGATGTTTTTTTCTTGTTGGTTATTATTTTGGATTGCTATCTTTTTCATTTTATTACAATTGATGCTTGTCTTTTTTTTCTGATGAGTTATTGTCAGCTTGTTGACAGTTGTCAAACTAGTGCAGCTTAAGAGTTTTTAGTTGATAATAAGTTGCAGCTTAATACAGAGTTTTTAATTAATAATAAGTTGCAGCTTAATACATAGTTTTTAGTTAATAATAAGTTGCAGCTTAATACATAGTTTTTAGTTAATAGTTTAGTTGCAGCTTAATACATAGTTTTTAGTTAATAATAAGTTGCAGCTTAATACATAGTTTTTAGTTAATAATAAGTTGCAGCTTAATACAGAGTTTTTAGTTGATAACAAGTTGATAACAAGTTGCACAGTCAAATTCTAAGTGAGTTGTTTAGCTCACTTTTAACTCTTTAGCAATGTACAGTAATAAAGTAACATAAAAAACTAGTTGTTTATTATAGATATATCATAAGTTTCATAAACATTTTGTTTTTTAACGCTTTGCTTTTTTTTAATCATTGTGTTTTAATCATTGTATTTTAATCATTTAGTTTAACACTTGACATGCGGTATGCGGTAGTGGTGTAGTGGTAGAACTTCATTTCATTTCTTCGTGCAGCGGTCTTGTTTATCAAGGTTCGTGTTTCGGAGTTATAGAGAGGGTCATAACCACAGCTAAGTAGCTTCCTTGACTGTAGTGGCCTTCTTGGCCTTGGGGAGGTGAATTAACATTTAAAAAATTTTTTTTTTGCCTTGTTATTGATAACTGCTGTATCAAGCTATAATGATAAAGTATAAGATTTTTAGAAACATTTTCATTCCATCTTATATGATAAATTTTTGATGATTGGGTGTGCTAAATGATATCGTTCCAAGTACATTAAATAGGTTAAAAAAATACTAACTTAATATACTTCAATCCATAGCATGTTAATATAAAGCATTGTTAAAAATACAGTTATAAATCCTTAACTATTGGAAATATTATTACAATACAAAAATAATTTATTTTTCATGAACATTTTTTTTAAAGGAACATTTAGCAATGCAACTAAACTGCAGCAATCTACGGACTGTGCTCCTTGCTTAGCTGGTTGGTATTGCCCATCTACAGGTTTAAAGAACCCATTTAAGCCATGTCAATCTGGTTATTGGTGCATTAAGGGGTCAATTACATCAACGCCAGAAAATGAAACTTATGGTATAGGATGTCCAAAAGGAGCATATTGTCCAGAGGGTACTTCTTCACCAATAAATTGTCCATTAGGAACTTATCAACCAAACTACAAAATGTCTGATATTAACAACTGTTTATGTAAGTTTTTGAATTTGAACAATAATATTCTTTAGATACTATGTGTTTGTTAACTTGTTTATGGATTATTTTTTTATTTTTTTCCTTTTTTTTAAGTTTTCACTAAAAGAAAGTTTAAAAATTAAACAAAATTAAAAATATTTAATTTTTAATACTAAATTCCTTGTATTGATTTTTAGCTTGTGAACCTGGTTATTATTGTGGTAGCCCTGGTCTTTACAATATGTCGGGTAAATGTATGGATGGGTATTTTTGCTCTGGTGGAGCTATGTCACCAAACTTTAATGGTAGCATTTGTCCTATTGGTTCATTTTGTTTGAGAGGTTCAGCTTTTCCTATTCCTTGTCCTAATGGAACATACACAAACTTTACTGGTAAGTATTTTTGTATGCAAAAGATTATACTTTGCGAGATATAAAGCAGCCATGAGCACCCATGGCAAAGTGATTAGCGCCTCAGAAGCTAGAGATTCGTGCTTCAACACCGTCTCTGGACAAGTTTTATAACATTAGTAACTTCCTTTCAAATGCTCTTCCGCGGTGCTTTGTGATATGATTTTAAGGACTTCTTGAGGCACCTAATATATATAAAAATTAATTAAAAAACTAATTAGTGAGAATTTTTTAATGGTTTTATTAAATGTAAAATAAATACTTATATGTGTATATGTGTATGCATATACATGTATACAAAAATGTATACATATAAGTGTGTACATGCAAGGTAATATTTTTGTATATGTAAGTGTATATGTGTATACAAAAATATATGTGTTTATACTCAAGGGAATTTGTGAGTAGTGTTTATATTCAAGGGAGTTTGTGTGTACACAGGGTATAGAAAAAAACAAAATCTGCTTTATCAATTTATATTGAATTCACTAGTTCAGAATAATTTAATACTTATAAGGTGAGAGAAAAAAAGTAAATATTTACAAAAAATATATAGGAATGTGGTTAATTGATAGAGAAACAAGCATAGGTTTCTATTACCAGAAATGTTGCAGGATTTGATCTTAAGATCTTTTTTAACTCTTTTTTTTTTCTTTTTTTTTTAGTTAAAAATATTATTATTCAAAATTTTTTTAGAATTGTTATGTTAAAATTTTTTATTGATAATAATTTTTTTTATTTTAAGGTTCAAATAAATGTCTCCAGTGTCCAGCAGGTTATATGTGTACTCGTCAAATAGCAGCAGATCCATGCATAATAGGTTATTATTGTCTTGAAGGAACAGGTTTCAATATTATTCCTTGTCCTTCTGGAACGTTTGGTTCACGTGTAGGTCTTTCTGATATCGCACAGTGCACAAATTGTACAGCAGGTTCTTACTGTCAAGGAACTGGTAATAGCCAGCCAACTGGTCAGTGTGACCCAGGCTACTGGTGCTTAAATGGTGTTGATAATAAAGCACCTGTAGATAGCTTAGATCATTCTGGAATTGGAGGGAGATGTTTTTTGGGTCATGAATGTCCAGGAAATACATCATTTCCATTGCCATGTCCACCAGGATATTTTTCAGATATTATCGGGCTAAGTGCATGCAAACTCTGTCCTGCAGGTAAATTTTAACTTAATTAGTTAGTTAGCATTTTAAAACTTTTGTTTTAAAGAGTTTTTTAAAGAGTTAGTAGATAATGTTATATAATTATTTAATTTACTAGTGAGACAGGACAAGATTTTGCATATGTGGTGGTGACTTTAAATTGGTAGACGTTGCAGTATTGATAGATTATTTTGTAATAATCTATCAATACTGCAACATCTACCAATTTTTGTAATAAAAAGCAATAGGTTGGCAGTGATTATGATGAATTGATTATGATAAATATGTAAAGACTGAAGTTATTCATTGGTGTTGATACTGATAGCTTAATTTTTTTGTTAAAATTATTTTAAAAATTAATGAATCCAAGTTTGTCAAATTTTTAACTTATCTATTTTCTACTAGTTTTATTTGTATAATTACAAGTTTTGGTATTTTATAGTGTCAAACTTTTTTACAAGTTTGACACTATAAAATATGTCTTTTTATGCAGGAAAGTATTGTAATGGCTCAACAATAATTCCAAGTGATTGCCCTATGGGTCATTATTGTCCAAGTGGAACACAATACTCAATGCAATACAAATGTCCACCTGGTACCTTCAACAATAAAAGTGGATCATTGAATATAAAAGCATGTGTTATCTGTCCTCCTTCAATGTATTGTGAAGGTTATGGAAATGTTATGCCCTCTGGTTTATGTTCAGAAGGTTATTACTGTAAATTTGGAGCAATTGCTGCTACTCCTTTAAATTTAGGTTTGCTAAATGCAAGTAGTTTATATGAGAATGCTTCTTGTTATCATCCTTTTGATTGTGTTTGTCCTGCATGGAATATAACTGCAAGTAAGTTTTATTTTTAAGTAATTAAATAAGTGTTTGTACAAAGTTTTTCTTTTAATTTTATTTGTTTTATTATAACTTTTTAATTTTATTTTAAAATAATGTTATTACATTATTGTTATTAGTAAATTATAACGTAATTGAATTAAATAGTAATTACACTGTATAAATATGAAAGTAGTATTATTGAAAATAAAATAAAATCTGTACACTGTACACATACAATATGTGTAAAAGATCTGATAAAAGATATTTTAAGCTCACTAATGGGTTTTACTAAAATCTGTTCAAATTTTAAGACCATTGTTATAGTCTAGCATTTTTAAAAGTATTCTTTTAATTTTTTATAAATTTTTTTAGATAATATATGTCCTCTTGGGTATATCTGTCCTGCTGGCTCAATAAATCCTATTATTTGCCCTTCTGGAAAGTTTTGTGATCAAATTGGACTTGCTATGCCCTCCGGAAACTGTACTGCTGGATTTTATTGCCAATCTGGTTCAGTAACTCCTACAGAGTTTGAATGTCCTTCTGGTCATTTTTGTCTTGAAGGAGTTTCCATACCTGAGCCATGTTCTAAAGGAACATATTATCCTGGTGTAAAAAATTCTCTCCAAAGCAATTGTATTAATTGTACAGCTGGCTATTATTGTGAAATAAGTGGTTTGGCTACAGTAAGCGGAAAATGTGCATCTAAGTAATTTTTTTTTCCACATTTTATTGTCTCAATTAAGTTATTTTGATTTGGTAATATTTATTTAATTTTTTTTTTCCAATTTTAGGTATTACTGCCCAGGAGGTCAGTCAACTAGTACTCCAATTGAATACCAATGTACTTTGGGTCATTATTGTCCAATTGGTTCAGAAACTCCAGTTTCTTGTCAAAATGGAACTTTTCAAAATCAAACTACACAAGACAAATGCATAACATGTCCTCCAGGTTCTTATTGTGACCCTTCAGAAGGTCCTGTAGTTTTACCTAAACCTTGTCCGATGGGATATTATTGTCCTGCTGGCACATCATATAAAAAAACATTTCCCTGTCCTTCTGGAACATTTGGACCCAAAGAAGGATATTCTAAAATTGAAGATTGCAAATATTGTACACCTGGAATGTATTGTGATAGACCTGGGTTGTTTTCACCATCTGGTTTTTGCAATGAGGGATTTTATTGTTTTATGGGATCAAATTCATCAGAGCCTATAAATCAAATTCTTGCATTAGATTGGAATTTTAATTACTACAATGACCTATGCCCTAAAGGTTATTACTGTAATAATGCAACATCTACTCCACAACCATGTTTGGCTGGTTACTACTCAGATGAAAGAGGTGTAAAGTATGAGAAAGATTGCAAAGAATGTCCTCCAGGAAAGTATTGTTACTCTGTTGGAGCTGGAGAATTGGTAAACCCACCAGACTGTTCAGCAGGATATGTATGCAAAAGAGCTTCACCTGTTTCTACACCAGTTAATATTTCACTAAGTATTGGATATCCTTGTCCTAAAGGCCACTACTGTCCAGAAGGTAAACTTCTACTTTGCTTTTTGTTCTAATAATCAAGCTCTTTAATAACAAAAAATTAATAGTCTTTTATTTGTTTTAGGTGTTGGGTAGGTTGTTATAGAAACTGTGTTCAAATTTTAAAAATGTAGTTTAAAAAAAAGCAAATAAAAAATAAAATATTATTTATTTTAAAATTTCTAATAGTTTTTATTTATTTAAAGGATCTTCTATTGAATTGACTTGCATGCCAGGTACTTATCAAGATAACTTAGGTCAATCAGTATGTAAACCTTGTGATCCTTCATTTATGTGTATGGGTTATCAAGTTGTAACTCCAGTTTTGTGCCAACCAGGTTATTATTGTCCAGGAGGAGAGGCTATAAAATGTCCACCAGGAACTTTTAGTAATGCTACAGGAATTAAATCAGTAAACTTATGTATGAAATGTACTCGTGGTAAGTATTGTTCAGGATATGGACTAATAGAACCAACTGGTCCTTGTGCTTCCAGTTTTTTTTGTGAAGGAGGAGCTTCTACTCCAGTTCCTGTTGCAGACAGCATTTTTCCTAGAAATGGTCCTTGTCCTATGGGTTATTACTGCACTATGGGAACTGAGGAACCAGAACAATGTCCATCAGGTACTTTTAGAAATACAACTGGTGCTGCAAACATTAATGAGTGTTATCCCTGCAAACCTGGTTCATTTTGTGAAACTGATGGACTTATTAAACCTTCTGGACTTTGTGCAGCAGGTTGGTATTGTCCTCCAAATCAGTCTGAATCAAAGCCATCAAACTATACATGTCCAGAAGGTCATTATTGCCCAGAAGGTGCTGCTTATCCTATAGACTGCGAACCAGGTTGTTAAATAACTTTTTATGAGTTATATTTTTAAAATAAGTATTGAAAAATGCTTGTTGGACAAGCTTTTACTTTTATTCAATCTTCTTTTTTTAGCCTTCAATTTTTATATTATCTTTTATTTCTCTAATCTTTATATTATTTGTATATTATTTTATCTTTATCTTATCTTTTTTTTTTTTGATTTTTCTTCAATATTTCATATCAATAGTTTTAATCCTAGTATTTATCTCTTTAATTTCTTATCTCTTTATATTATTACACATCTTAACTCTCTTGTTATTTTTATATGGTCTTTTCTTTTTTTTTATCTTTGCTGTTTACATTTTATAGTCTTTTATTTATTTTAATGTTTTGTAGTTTTAAGATTTTTTAAATTAGTTTATATTTATTCAATAGTTGTATTAATTGTCCATGTTTTGTTTAATTGTAAGGAACCTATCAGCCCTCGCGAATGCAGAGTTCTTGTTTTGACTGCCCAGCTGGATATTACTGTCCAAATCGTGTATCAACACTTATTCCTTGTCCATCAAGATTTTATTGTTTGAAAAGAACAGAAATACCTGAAATATGCCCAAATGGAACATTCAGTTATGACAACGACACAGGTCTTCAGAAATCTGAACAGTGTCGACCCTGCATTTCTGGACATTTTTGTTACTTAGGTAGTTGTTATTTTTTTTTTTTTTAATTTTATAATACATAATAACATCATATAGTTTCAAATTATACTTATGTGAATATTGTTTTATAATTTTTTTTAACATGATCATCTTTATTAAAGACACTCAAATTTGACAAATACTTCTTAAGATGGTTTAAATGTTTTTTTCAATAATTTTGTTTCTAAATACCTGTTTAACAAGTTGCATTATAGTTTCATCAGGGTTTTTTTTAAAGCAACATAAAATTATGTCCAATGGTTTTAAAGCAACATAAAATTATGTCCAATGGTTTTAAAGCATAAAATTCATTTTTGTCATCAAACTAATTTTTAGATAAATAAAATAAAACATCCGATCAAAGTTACTTATACTTGTGTTTGCCGTTCATGAATTTCAATAGTTCTACTCTATTTTATTTTTGAATAGTATTAATGATAATATTTGGTTGAAGTTAATTACCATTCCTTATTGGTGATTTAAAAAGACCAATTTAAAAAAACTTAGATTTAAAATTACTTTTTATAAAAAATTTAGATTTAAAATTACTATTTATAAAAAAATGTTTCAATTTTAATGATCTGCTGGTTATATAATGACAGTATTTTTACATTACTGTTCCCACTTTTTAATTTCTTTCCAAACACTTTGCAGGGTTTTTTACATGGTAAATCATTTTAACTCTAGCAATAGATCAAGAATGCCATCTGCGGCATCTTTTATGGATTTTTCTAAAGCATTTGACAGAGTTCAACATAGAACCCTTTATATCATACAATTCAAAATTGTATTTTATGGTAATAAACGGTATAAAATGGGTTCTTAAATGGGTTGAGTCCTTTTTATCAAATAGAAGGCAAAGAGTTGTTTTTGGAGACATTACTTCTACATGGCTTAGTGTTTCAAGTGGTGTATCTTAAGGCTCACTTCTAGCGCTAAAATTGTTTTTAATCTCAATGATCTTTCAAATAAACTAAAAAATAAATGCAAGTTCGATCCTGACTA
Source organism: Hydra vulgaris (assembly GCF_038396675.1). Taxonomy (NCBI): domain Eukaryota; kingdom Metazoa; phylum Cnidaria; class Hydrozoa; order Anthoathecata; family Hydridae; genus Hydra; species Hydra vulgaris. The sequence continues at coordinate 45,892,486 of NC_088920.1, read as the reverse complement.
TTGTTTTCAAAATATTCAGTGATAACAGTTGTAATATTCTACAGAATGACCTAAATTTTGTTTTTATTTAGTGCAATATCTGGAGAATGGAATTAAATATAGAAAAATATAAATTTATGCATGTCACTAGAAGAATAAAAATTTATCAAAAACATTGCATTTCTGATTATCAATTAAGTATTGTTGAATATGAAAATGTGTTGTGTTAAAAAAAGATATGAAATAGGTCTTATCCAACGAATTTTTATTTTTAAACTGAGATAGCAAATTAAATTGAATTGTTATATGTTTTACTAGCATGCCCTTATCTTGAAAATGATTCTGCTATTTAAAATCCATTTTTAAAAAAGTATTAATCTTATCCAACAATTAAAATGTAGAGCAGTGAGACTGATTCAGATATTCTCCAAGCTACTTTGAAGAATGAATGAAGAAATATTAAAAAGACTGAATTTAACAACCTTATTAATGACAAGAGAAAAATGTGACTTAATTTTTTTTTTTATGCATTAATAATTTTTATCAGCCTAATATATGGCATCTAATAATATATAATATATGGATTAGATGGAAGTGTCTGCGAATATATCCATAATCAAAGATACATTTCTGAGAACAGTAGACACTCAATTGTAAAAAATTATTTTACCAATTTCGTCATTCCAATATGTAACAATATACCATTCGATGTCGAATAAATTAAATCAGTATTGAACTTTAAAAAAAAACTGAACTTATAATGATGTACTTTATTGTGGCTTAAAATGTTAAACTTTTTTAAACTTGCTCTAAAAGTGATTTGCTACTCATTGAGCTCACCGCAGCAATAAAGTAAAATAAATAAAAACAATAATAATAACTTTTTACTACAAAATTACTTACCTTATAAATAATATTATTAAGGCAACTAAATCAAAAATATGTTAATAATAATAATAATAATAATAATAATAATAATGAAAATGCTAAATTTTTACTGAGCTTCATAAATACCTACACTCCTTTTTTTATCATATCAGAATATTTGGCATTTAGTTGACTGAATTCTTGAAATTAGTAAAAATTAGTTTAAAAAAAAAGTTTTTCTCTAAAAATAAAAGATGTTTAAATATTATAAAATATAGTTGATAATAAAATAAATTTTTGTTTCTTCTATTTTAAATAAATACTTTTTTTAGATAAGTAATTCACTTTAAAATTTTTAATGATTAAAAAATAAATTTTTTTTTCAGGAAGCATCATTGGATTATGTGCGAGTGGCTTTATTTGCTTATCAGGTAGTTCATCTCCAACCCCAGATTTAATGATAGGCCCTAACATAAATGTTGGCCCATGTCCACCTGGATATTACTGTCCTTATGGGTCTGTAGCTCCTTTACCATGTCCAGAAGGCACTTTTAAATCAAGTTTCGGAGGTGTAGGCAATATTTCAGACTGTCTTGCATGTCCTGCTGGCCAACAGTGTTTTCAAGGTATGCTCAAAATAATAATTAAGTTCTTTATTACTGAAAAATATTTATGTTCTTGATTGTCTTTTAAAAAAAAATTTCAATGCATACAATGTACTAATGTATAAATTTTATTAAAAATAAATGCTTTTTTTCAGTGAAAATGAAAGTCATTAGTATAGCAAGGTCATTAATTCATTAATGCAAACTTTGTTTTCGAATTGTTCACTGCTCTCTTGCTTAAAGTTTTTTCATCCGGATTATTAAAATAATCTGGATCATGTAGATTAAAGTTTTTTTTTATCTGGATTATAATATTGAAAGTAAGATTAAGATTAACAGAACTTTTACATTATATGTTAAAGTTTTTAATGTTATACATTAGAGTTTTTAATGTTGTATGTTAAAGTTTTTAATGTTAAATATTAAAGTTTTTAATGTTATGTGTTAAAGTTTTTTAATGTTATATGTTAAAGTTTTTAATGTTATATATTAAAGTTTTTTATGTTATATGTTAAACTTTTTAATGTTATATGTTAAAGTTTTTAATGTTATATGTTAAAGTTTTTAATGTTATATATTAAAGTTTTTAATGTTATATGTTTAAGTTTTTCAATGTGATATTATACATTAAAGTTTTTTAATGTGATATTATATGTTAAAGTTTTTCAATGTGATATTATATGTTAAAGTTTTTCTATGTGGTATTATATTTATATTAAAGCATTAAAAATATGAAACACAAGAAACATGTTTTATCCTTATGTTCTATAATTTATTAAAGCATTAAAAGTATGAAATACTAAGTATTATGTATTAAAAAAATTCAAAACAAAGCCTGCAATATGCTGAACAGAAAATTTAACTAGGATTTTATTAGTTGAATAAAATGCCAAATAAGTTATGAACAAATAAGTTATAAACAAATAAGTTATGAACAAATAAGTTATGAACAAACAAGTTATGAACAAATAAGTTATGAACAAATAAGTTATGAACAAATAAGGTATGAACAAATAAGTTTTTTATTTCATAAAGTTTACTATGATTATCTATTTAATTTTTGAAAATTCTATTTTGTAAGGTGATCCAAATATTCATTTATGTCCACTTGGGAAATATTGTCCACAAGGCTCTTTACCTAAAAATTGTCCTATTTTAACTTACCGTGATATGTATGGAGGCAAAAATATTTCAGACTGTTTTGCTTGTAAGCCTGGGTACTATTGCAGTATTGAAGGTATGTCTGATGTAAGAATTAGTCCGTGTCCTGTTGGACATTATTGTACTGAAAGGCAACCTCCACAGTGGTGTCCTGCAGGGAGCCGAAGAATAGAGCCTTATGGAAAAAGTATTGACAGCTGTGAAATATGTCCTGAACAGTTCTATTGTCCCTATGGATCTACAAATTATACAGGTATACCATGTTCACCTGGATTTTATTGCAAAAATGGATCAGCTCTGGAAAGTGAATGTCCAGGTGGATTTTATTGTCCAAGTATGACTGCAAATCCATTATTATGCCCAGGTATATTTATTTTAATAGATTTAAAAAAAAAAATTATTGTTTTTTTCTTTACTTTTTATTCTTTGTATATGTATAAGTATTTTATCTATATTAATTTACATATTACTGTACTTGAATATATACTACTATGTTATATATATGTATATATATATGTATATATATATATATATATATATATATATATATATATATATATATATATATATATATGTATATATATATATTTTTTTTTTGTTTATTCACCTCCTCAAGGCCAAGAAGGCCACTACAGATGAGGAGGCTACTTAATAGTGGTTATAACCCTCTCTCAACTCTATAACTCCGAAACACGAGCCTCGTCGAACAAGGCCGCTGCGCGGAGAAACAAGTTGAGCGCGGTACTACCAGGGACGTGGTGGGGATTGAACTCGGAACCTCTCGCTTATGAAGCGAGCGCTTTACCACTACACCACTACCGCATATATATAAACAGTGGACTTCAAATTTAAAAAAAATCTTGCAGTTATTGAACGTTTTTCTCTTTTATGTCATAATGATAGGTGAATCACATTATGCATAGTTTCATATAAATGGGAAGAAAAAATAAATTTTACTGTATACCTTATTAAATTTGTAGAGCAAGTTCTCAAAAATAATGTTTTTGAACACAATTCTGTTTTTAAACAAGTTCTAAGAGCAGATAATTGAGTTTTTGTGATTAAAATTTCTTATTTCTCTGCTATTTTGAATTATAGTTAAAAATAAGGAATGTCTTCACTTAATACAAAAGTTAAAATTGTATATTACTACAACAGTATAATATAACAATAAATTTTCTATTTTCTGCTATTATTTTATTTATTTATTTTATTTTCTAGTTTTTATTATGAATTACTTTATACCTCTTTGTATAATTCAATTATTTATATAAACTTTCAACTATGGTAATTATTAAAAAGAATTTTAATGTGGCCACAAAAAATTTTTTTTGATATTTGCAATTTTACAAAATTGTCTATATAGAAATTGTTGATGGTGCTTAGTGTAATTTCAGTATATACATCTCAAATAGGTGGAAAGAGAAGAAAAGGAAGAATTATGGATTGATTTTATAATGTTTTGAAAAATATTGGAGGAAATATAAGGTTGGTTGTATGTGGAGACATGTTGGTACAACATCATGTTGGTACAACAACAGATGGTTTTGAGGGTGAATAAAGGGTTTAGTGATCAGTCATTTGCTTTTTGTTAATGCTTTGAAGTTCTCTCTAAAGAGTTCAGTGTTAGTTAACCACAGGAATTTTTTCAAACAAGTTTTTAAACACAAAAAATATGCTGACAAATAGAAAGAAAATAGAAGAAGAAAAAAAGTAAAAGAAAAAAATTAATTATTAAAGTTTTTACTTTATATTTATATTACTTTATATTATAACCTCACCATGGTCAATGGAGCTGCTATGGTCTAGGAGACTTTTTTTTTTAATTGTGACAACCCTCCTTCAATACTTTGATATCAAAGTATGAGCCTTGGTCACTGCACATAGAAACAAGTTCAAGAGTGATGGAGGGGCATGGAGAGAGATAATCAGGGGCATGATGGAGATTGAACTTGATCTGAGTTCAATTTGAAACTTCTAAAGTTTTTTTATTTTGTTTACACTTTATAATTGTCTACGACAAGTTACGTCAAATGCTGCTCATAGAGTTAGGATAGTTGAAAACTGGAGATTTGCAAATGCAAGCTAAGTTGTTCCCACTCCATATATTTACAATAGCTTGCTTTGCAAGCAAGAGGTTTTAAGTTTGATCCTTAGTTTGATCCTTTAAGTTTGATCCTTACCACATCCCTTGATGTTCAACTAGTTTCCCAGTGCAGCATTCTTGTTTATTAAAGTTTGTGTTTTGGACTTAAATGGTTAAGAGAGAGTTGTATTAACAATAGATCAGAAATAAAATGAGTAGCTACCTCAACTGTTGTGACCTCTTTAGCCTCGAAGGGTTAAGTTTTAAAAAAATCTACTGTATGTAGATATATAAAATACTATATAAAAGTATAGAAGTTCTTTTTCTATATTGTTCAACTTAAATAAATTTAAATTTTTTTTTTTTTTTTTTTAAATAAGGTTTTACAATAAATTGTGTAGGCATAAACTGCCTGTCAACCTGATAATATAATACTTGACAATTACAGAGTTTGTATAACTAATAGAAAATAAAATGTGGATTAGTCGTAGAGAAGCCATTCATTTTTTAGATGATTATCTAGAAGCAGTTTAAATATTTTTAGAGATAACGCTGATACAATGTGATTAGGAAGAGAGTTCCATTTATTTATTATTCTTAGAGAAAAAAAATTCATACGTAAATTTAATCGCGAAGATTGTTTTTTTAGTTTATATATATGACCATGAGTAATAAATTTACTATCTATTTCAAAAAGACTTTTTTCACTATTGTTGTTTTTGCACCATTTGTAGACGTTGATTAGGTCTGCACGAAGTAGCCTGTATTTTACAGTTGTCATATTTAATGCCAACAATCTTTGTTCATACGGTAGATCCTGTAATCCATTGATTCGTTTCGATGCTCTTCTTAACACATTTTCTAGTTGCCGTTTGTATTTGAGAAGTCCAGGGTTACAGATTGATCCACAGTATTCTAGGTGAGGGCGGACTAGTGCTGAAAATAGTTTTTTGAAGAATAATAAGTCTGGATATGATGTAAATGTTCTTTTTATTATTCCTATTATTTGTGTGGCTTTGTTGACTTGAATAGTTGTGTGTTTGGAAAATAATAAGTTCGAATCTATGTGAACACCTAAATCTCGTTCGCAATTTGTGGTTTTAATGTTTACTCTTATATTTTTTTCTGGATCATGCATATTATAAGTATGGGATTTGTTGTTATTTCCTAAGTGCATTACAGAACATTTATCAATGTTAAATTTCATTCCCCATTTTTGAGACCATGTAACAAGAGCCTCGATGTCATTTTGTAATTCTTGCGCAGATTGAGTATTTTCAATAGAAATTTAGTATCGTCAGCAAAAAGAACAGTTTTTGATTTGATTACTTCAGGGATATCGTTGACATATATAATAAAAAGTAAAGCTGAAAGGACGGAGCCTTGGGGAACTCCACTTTTAACGGTTACCCAGTTTGAATAGTTTCCATTAACAACAACTCTTTGTCTACGGTTTTTCAAAAAGTTTTTAATCCAATATAGTATTGATCCATTTATACCATAAGCTTTAAGTTTAGAAATAAGAAATTTATGTGGAACTTTGTCAAAGGCTTTTTCAAAATTAAGATAAATGTTGTCGATGGGAATATTATTATCAAGTGATGACGTCCAATAATTAGTTACAGTTAAAAGGTTAGTTAAGCAGGAATGATCTGGAAGAAATCCATATTGGTGTGGACTTAATAAGTTATTTTTAATCAGGTGTGTCATAATATGATTTTTTATAATTTTTTCAAAGATTTTTATTAAAGTACAAGTTATACTGATAGGTCTATAATTAAGTGCTTTTGATCTGTCTCCTTTTTTGAATATGGGTGTAATTGTTGCGTCTTTCCATATTTGGGGTATTGATCCACTCTCAAGTACTTTGTTAAAAATAGTAGATAGATGTTTAGACATTTGAAAGCAAGTTTTCTTAAATATTATTGGGTGTAATGCATCAGGGCCTGGTGATTTAGATGAGTTTAGACTTTTGAGGTATGTTTCGATATTTTCCGGACTTAGATCAATATTGTTTGTTAGTGGATTTACATTTTTATATGTTAAATGGTGGTGTTAAATGGTTAGGTTAAATGGTGGTGTTGCTGTTATTTTTTTGTTTGAAAAAGTATCAGCAAAAAAAATATTGAATAGATGAGCTTTATCTAGATCAGTAGTTGCAACAATATTATTGTATTGGATGTCAGGGAATGCTTCTTTGTTTTTTCTTTTTGATTTGACATACGAGTAAAATGCTTTTGGATTTTGGTCTATGTCTTTCGCCAGTTTTTTTTCAAATTCAATAATTGCTTTTCTGCACGCTGCTTTTGCTTTGTTTCGTGAAATGCGGTACTCATTATATGTTTCTTCATTTCTGTTCAATATATATTGACGATATTTCTCTCGTTTAAATTTAAGTTCATTGATTATTTGAAAGTCAATCCATTTTAAGCGTTTTATATTATTAAAGTTAGATTTTGGGATATTATTGTTGATAGTAGTTTTAAGTTTATTGAAAAAGATACTCCATAGTTGGTCTGAGTTGGATGTTGGACAGAGTGTAATATTTGCAAGGTCTTCATTAATTTTGTCATAGTTCCCTTTTGTGTATAAATGCTTAGTATGGTATTGTGGTATATTTATAATAGATTCAATCGATACAGTAAAGTAGAGTAGTTGATGATGACTTTTGCCAATGGGTGCTAGATGAGTTAAAAAGGAAATCATGTTTTCATCAGAAGTAAATAAGAGGTCAATTGTAGAAGGACTTTGATTTTGTCTGATGTGTGTTGCTTTAAAAGAACTGTTAAAACCAATTTACATTAGAAAACTATGGAAAAGAGGAACATATTAATTTATAAAAAGAGGAACAGATTAATTTATAAAAAGAGGAATTCAAAGTGGTGATACAAAATTTCTGTTTTTGTTTTTTTTTAATATTTTATAAACCCATTTTTCTTTTTTTAGTAAATATTATTTGATCCAAAACTTGTGAGCAAAATATTAATTTTAACTTTATGCTGATTTCCTTTTAAGTTTATTATTTTAATTTTAATTTGAAAGTTCTTAATTTTAGTCCTTTTTTTTTTTTTTTGCTTTTTTATAAAAAGATTAAATTATGATTTTATAACTAAATTAAGATTTTATAAAAAAAGTCATAAAACTAAAAATAAAGTAAATTTAAAAAATGATTACATGGCACAGCGACCCAGATTAACCTAAAAACGGCAAAAAGTCCATACAAAAAATGAAAGCTATATCATTTTTAGACTGAAAATGTTAAAGTAAACTGCTTTTTGATCTAAAATCAACTTCAAATAATTTTGTAGATATTACTAATGCGTAATTTTAAAGGAATATATGTGTAAAAAAATTAAATTTATCACCATAAAATTATGAAAATTTAAGGTACAGTTAACTTGTAAGCAACCTTGTTTTCCTCCTCCAAACAAAACTTTGTTATTATTTTTGTTAAAGTAATGAGTGTTTATATATTTAAAATTTATTTGCTTTTTTTTTAGATTTAAAAAACAAGTTCTTTTTAATTTTTCTTTTCAATTAAAATCTTCTCAACTCAATTTTGACATTTTAAGTTGTATATAATTTAGATGGTTACTATTGCACCAATGGAACTGCTGCTCCTACTATTTGTGAATACCCATATTATTGTCCTTCAGGCAGCTCTTATTATCAAATTTGTCCATTAGGTTACCAAGCCACTACAATTGCAGGTAATAGAACATCAATAATAAATTCTTGCATGGTCTGTCAGGCTGGTTTCTATGGTAATGATCCTTTGCGAATAAATTGCTCTATATGTCCTGATGGTTATTATTGCCCTGAAGGTACTATTGATCCATTTCAAAATGCTTGTATAAAAGGGTATTATTGCCCGGCTGGTGCATCAGAAGGGGTAAACTTTAAATATTGCTGATTTAAATTATTATTGAGTCATAAATAAATTTACAAGGTTAATTTAATGACAATTTTTATTCAGTTGCCTTGCCCACCTGGTATGTATGGGAACTTAACAAAAGCTTCAAAACCATCAGATTGTTTTCTGTGTCCTGTAAATACCTTTAATAACCTAAAGGGAATGGAAGCATGCAGACCATGTGGTAGCAGTGCACGGTCACAAGAAGGTGAAATTAAGTGTACTTGCATTGGAATAAATCGTGCATTTCAGGTTTCTGATGGTTCTTGTGAATGTGAAAGTGGCTATATTTACTATGATCCAATGGATGTCAAGCAAGTTGAAGGAAATAGTGACAAGTCTTGTCAACCATTGGTATTTATTTTTTTACCTTTAAAACTTCTTTTTTTTATATATTTAATTGTATTTGTTAAAGGTCTTAAATTTAAATATCTTTAACATTCCATATTTAAATCCATAAAAAAAAATTTTTTTAATTTATACACACACAATTACATATATGTGTGTGTATATATATATTTATATATATATATATATATATATATATATATATATATATATATATATTTATATATATATATAAATATATATATATAAATATATATATATAAACTACTTTAATGACATCTTAATAGTATGGTGAAATTTATATAATTCAACAATACTATATCAATAGTATATTCACTGTAAATGATATATTTTAAATTTTATGTATATATATATATATATATAAAATATTAATTTATATATACATATATAAATTAATATTTTATATATTTTATAATTTTTATATATACTTATATTTACATATATATATATATATATATATATATATATATATATATATATATATATATATATATATATATATATATATGTATTTATATATATATGTATATATATATATATATATGAACTTAGATCATCTTTTTAATTATTTTGTATGTATGTATGTATGTATATATTTCAAGGCCAATGGCACTGGTATTGTTAAATGCACTGGTTAAATGCTCCTCTATGTGTACATATGTTTATGTATATATATGTTTTTGTATATATATATTTTTGTATATATATATATATATATATATATATATATATATATACATATATATTGTTAACTTTTATTGTTTTTTAAAAAACCACAAAAATAATGACTAGAAAGTTTTTTTAAGTAATAGTATTTTTGTTTTTGTTTTTTAAAAACATTTTTTTTAAACTTGCGCAGAGTGTTGCTACATCAACTATCTTATAGCCTGCTGCTACAAGAGAGTGTTGCTCATCAACTATCTAATAGCCTGTCTCGCAACGTAGTGTTTCTATATCGACTATCTAAATGCCTGACTTGCAACGGAGTGTTGCTACATCAACTATCTTATAGCCTGACTTGCAACGAATATATATATGTATATATATATATATATATATATATATATATATATATATATATATATATATATATATATATATATATATATATACACATATGCATATATACACATATGCATATATATATATATATATATATATATATATATATATATATATATATATATATATATATATGTATATATATACACATATGCATATATATATATATATACACATATATATATATATATATATATATATATATATATATATATATATATATTTATATATATATATATATATATATATATATTTATATATATATATATATATATATATATTTATATATATTTATATATATATATATATATATATATATATATATATATATATATATATATATATATATATATATACATGTGTATCATCTTTTTTTAGTTATTTTGTATGTATGAATATATTTCAAGGCCAATGACACTAGTTTAGTTGAGGAGGCCTCTCTTTTACTTGTTTTGCTCATAATCAGAGTTAATTAAATATAAATTAAAACTTGAATTACTTAAATTAAAGCAATTAGTTTTTAATAATTTAATTTTAGTTCAACATTTTTGTTTATTTTAATTTTGAACCTTGTTTCTATAGGTAAAATTTTATGTTATAATAATTTTCTACTTATTAATATAGTATTGTGTCAATAATTTTTTTTGAAAACATACAATAATTTTTAATTTTTTTATTAGGTTGCTGACCGCTGTTCTGCAGGAATGGTGCGCATGTCTAATACACTTGAATGTGTTCAACCTGATAATGTTCCAGCCTCATACTGCAACGAAGCTTGTGGATCAGATGGTGGGAAAATTAATGTAACAGATGGTCGTTGCACTTGTAAAACATATACAGTGTTGTCTCAAGTCTGTAATAAAACATGTCAGTCACAGTCCCCCATTATTAAATTGCGGCGAGAGAAATCTGGTGAGCTATACCTGCTCATCATTGAGAGATCCACAAACACAGTTTTGAAAAAGATATTGCAGATTGGTGAGTTTGGAATTAATGACTTTGATTACTCTGAGAGATCTGTTGAGATAACAAATTTTGATAGTGAAGGCATTTTTGGTATAGTCCCATCAGATGTCAATGCTGTTTTGAATTTTTTAAATGCTTCATTCAACCAATCAGGATTAGTTTCAAGAAAAAGGCGTAGTATTGATGCTCCATCACCAAATAGTTTGGTAGGAATTCGATCTCCAATTGTATGTGTTCTAATTGAACAGGCAGTTTTTTTCAAAATAAACATTAATCTTTTTAATCGTTCATTGAGTAATTATCCTATCTACAGCAAAAATCATTTGTTCAATTCAAACCCATCATTTGACTATGGTCAGTTTCGCCAGCTGAATTTGTTAATACAGTCAACGAACTTAACACTTTATTCTTTTGCCAATGTGTTTTCAGAACCTGGAGTGTATGTGTTTTATGATAATGCAGACTACAGAAGAGAAACTATCATTTTTGTTCCAAAGAAGGGAGTATCCTGTCCAGAACGAATAGAAGCATCATCACCTATATTTCTTCCAAAATTTGGCATTGGTGTTACTGGGGTATATATAAACTTTTGTTATGTTACATAAAACTGCTGTTATGTAGTTTCTATTTCTATCTATTTCACTAAAAAATATTTCACTAAAAAGTCTCTATTCTATCTAATTCACTAAAAAATATCATAATGTTTTTATTACCTGAGAAACTTTTATTACCTGAGAAACTTAAAGTTGTTAATACAAACATTATGAAGTTATTTGTTTTTATTTAGCATAATTTACACATACACACACACACGTACACATAAATATGTATGTGTGTATATTCATATATATATATATATATATATATATATATATATATATATATATATATGCAAATATATATATGTATATCATCTTTTTAATTATTTTTTAAATAAAAAGGCAAAAACATTTTGTTCTTTTAGACTCCAAATGAATTACCGAATTGGTCTTTGATTTGGACATGCATTTTGCTTATGCTTGTTTTTGTTTTTATCATGATTATTTTAGCTATTTTATGGAGACCAAAAGAAATAGGTAATACAGTGTCAAGCATTACAATCAACATTATGTACTTTCTCATTACTATCATCTTTTTCATTTTGTCATTATTATCAATATCATCATAAAGCAAACATCATAAACATCATCATTGTAATTAAATTACAATGAGGATGTTTATGATTGTAATTGGTTTTTATATTATTATTCACATGTTAGAAAGAAATTAATTTGTTTGAAAGTTGAATTGTAGTTACTTTGTTTAACATTAATAAAAAATGTAATGCAATAAAATATCTGTCTTAAAAGAGTGTCTACTAAATACTACTACTACTACTACTACTACTACTACTACTACTACTACTACTACTACTACTACTACTACTACTACTACTACTACTACTAAATAATAATAACAATATATTATAATAATATAGGATAAAAAAAAATTAATACAAATTATAGTAATAGTATTACTATTACTATAATTTGTATTAATTTTTTTTAATTATATTTAATAATATAGTATGTATTATATATTATATTTAATAATATTATATTTAAATTAAAATAAATTTAATATAAAAATATTATATTTAATAATATAGTAATTAATAATAACTGTCTTTAAACCTTTGAGTTTTGAACTTTAAAGTTTAAAGAATTAAGAGAATTTTATTTTTAAAATTTTTTCTTAAAAACAGAAAATTTGTGTGAATTCTACTTTTTATTTTACACAGGCATTTATCCGAAAAGTTTCTTGCGTCCAAAGTACCGAGCCCTTGGTGCACCATTACCAGTTATACCTATTCCAGGTGTATCAGATAATCTGAAAAATTATCAGCATTTGTCTGTAACATATGATGACAATGCTACTTTTGCAGATAACAATAGCTTGCTCGAGAATTTTAATGTGAGAACATTGTATGACAAAATTGAGGATCAGACACTACATATTTCTTCTCAGTTAAATAATCATCAGTTAGATTTAAGAAGGTTTTATGATAAAATAATACAACAAACAGAGGGGTTAAAGACAATGCTAAAAAATCTGGATCTTAAAGCTTTAATGGAATTTAACAAACATAATAATGAAGAAAAACATGTAGAGTGTGATGGACATCAAAACAGTGGTTATTTTTCTTTATTATTTTTCTTTATTATTTTTCTTTATTATTTTTCTTTATTATTTTTCTTTATTTTTGTAGTTATTGTTTAAGATTATTTTTTAGAAAATTTTTTTTTAATTGTAGCTTTTTTAATTTAGATGTTTTACCATTTAAATTACTTTCCAAAAGTGTTTTAACCAGACAAGAAGAGTTGCAAAAAATATTAAATTCTTTACTTGATAGATACAATAACAACTGGCAACCTGTGCCAGTTGCTAATGCCAGAGTAAAAAAAGGTATCTGATTTATTTAAACACTATATTTTGAATACCAAGTAGTTCTTTTTTGCATTCTTTTTTTTTTTTTTTAATTTTTTTTTATTGTGAAGAAGTTTCTATACAAGATTTTAGCAGTGGGGATTTAAGTGCTGTGTTACACATGATGAGTGCAGAAAGAACACAACTAGAGCAAGACCTGCAGGAAGAAGAAAACATTGCTTTAAAGGAATTTCATGACAATAAGGTACTTTTATTCTGTTACTTTTTTTTATTCTATCATTTTTCTATTTTATCATTCTATCTAGTATTTTATCATGCTGCCATATCTTACAGAAATTAATTTTCTTTTTCTTTTTTCTTATTTCTGTAGTAATGGATCTGTGTTATTTTTTTGATTATTTTTTTTTATTCTTTTTGGTTTCTACTTTTTTATTTTATTTTTACTATTAGTTTTATTTTAACTTTTCATTCTACCTAGTTTCCAATCTACCTAGTTTCATTCTTTACAGAAATCGAACTAGGTAGTAGAAATTATGTTGCCAGTTATGGAACTAGGTAGTGGAAACTAGGTTTCTAGTTATAGAACTAGGTATTCTTATAAAAACAGATCATAAAGTGGTTAGTTTTAATAATTATTTTTATCAAATTAATTAATATTTAAATAGTTTTAAATATTTCATGTTTTATTTAATATTTTTCATTTAATTATCTTGAGCTAATTTTGGCTAAACTTGTTCTAAGTAATGTTCAGTGTTTTTTGTTTTTTCAGTTATTATAACTGTTAACTTAGTTATTTGAATAGTTAATTAGAATAATTAGTTAAAATAATTGATTAAAATAATTAATTAAAATAGTTAATGCGTTTAGCAGTGTTATTAGCAAAAGTTCTTTAATGAACATAGCAAAAATAAATAAAGTGTTAATTTAAGTTATGATAAACTTAAGTGTTTAGTAATATTAAGTAGATTTACTTATTTTATTTTACCACTTCTGTGGTAAAATACAATCAGTCTGTATTTTACAGTCTGTATATTATTTTACTGCATTTTACGTCTATATTCTACAGACTTACTAATTGTATTTTACTACTAATTATTAAATAATTACAGGAGAAAAAAAGAAAAGCATTAATGGCACAGATGAGTGCAAAGTTGGTTAACCAACTCTCAGGTGAATTGAATATAATTGAAATGAAACCTATTATTGATATGCATGGAAATGAACTTACAGAAGCCGATAACTCTTTTATGGACGTTCAAGATGAAAAACTTAATGCGCTAGTTGAGAAGTTGAAAGAAAACAGAGTTGCCAAGATTAAAGAATTAAATTGGCGTCATGAAAACATGGTTAGTTTTTTCTTTTTGTTACAAACTACTTTTTTTTATATTCTTTTACTTCACAATATTTTCTAATTATTAAAGTTGCACCTTTTAACATTTTATTAATATAAATTTTAATATTGTTTATACTTTTAACATTGTTATTACTCTAATAATCATGGCCATCATAGAAATTTTAGTTTTTATGTAAAAATAAGTAAAAACATCAAGTTGCTTTTTTGCATCGAGTATCAATAATATTATTGTTAATGTTAACATCAAGTTGCTTTTTACATCGAGTATCAATAATATTATTGTTAATGTTAATATCAAGTTTCTTTTTTTTTTATTTGAACAAAAGCTATCAATTATAAAGTAATGATTTTTTACAAGATGTTGCAATTAATTTTTTATTTTAAGTTTAATACTTTTTAAAATGTATAAAAATATACAACTACTGTTTTTACTCTTGTTATTTTTTCAATTTGCTTTGTAAATTTATTTTATAAAGTTAAATTGGAAAATTAAATTAAAATAAATTAAATTGAAAAAACATTATTTTAATTATGTAAACTGTTTTTAATTAATAATAATTTTCTAGATGAAACATCAGTTTTTAAATCATATTTTGAAGTTAAACATCCAAAATCACTTTAAGCAGACAAAACTCAAACACAACTTTTTAAGCAGACAAAACTCAAACACAACTTCACATCTCTTTAACATGTCCAGCAGCATTTAGTCTCCCTAAGACTTTTTTTGAAAATTCAAAAGTTGTTTGAAATTTTTTTTTACTTAAACATGAAAAGATAATCACTTAAACGTGAAGAGATAAACACTTAAGCATAAAAAGATAAACATTTAAACATGAAAAGATAACCATTTAAACATGAAAAGAAAAACATTGAACCAAACTTAAGATGATTAAGCCAAATCAGAATATTTTGTAAAAAAATTTGCTAATGATAGCTGGGAGTTAACAGGTCGTCATTAACATAGCTTGTTCTGGAAGACCACTAAAGCTTAGTGACCATGACAAAAGCAACAAAAAAAAAGAAAAAGCAACAAAAAGTTAGCTCAAATATTCTACCAATCCTTTTCTAATCAAATTGTAAACAAAGAACTTGTTTGAAGAACATTAGCAATATAAGGTATTGGGTCTTACATTGCAATAAGAAAACCTATCTTGTCAATCATAGGCTGTTGTAAAAGACAAAAATGGTGCAAATAATGTTTGCATTGGGCAGTTGAAGATTGGACAAAAGTAATTTGGAGCTATGAGTCAAATTTTCAGGTTGTGAATCATAAAGGAAGAATATACATTAAAAGATTTGCAATTGAGAAATATTGTGAGCGCTATTTACAAGCAAGATAACAAAATGGTTGAGGCTCAGTAGGCATATGGAGATGTTTTTCCCACAAAGGCCTTGGTTTTTGTGAGCTGTATAATGGCCATATCAACCAATATACTTACAAAAACACACTTATGACAGAAGCAAACAATACATCTTCTAGCAGGATGAGGCTCCAGCACACACAGTACATAGTTTAACAAATTGGTTTACCACAATGAAGATCAATTTGTTGCCTTGGTGCCCTAGATCACCAGATATCAACCCAATAGAAAATATTCAATTGGTAAACCATCAAATTCAATCAACTGAGCATTTGAAGCAACTTCTGAGCGAGTACTGGTTAAAAGTGGCGCATGATATGCGCATGAAATTGATCAAATCAATGCAGAGACGAGTTCTTCTTTGCTATCGAGACAAAGGAGGACGCTATAAATATTAAATTTTTTTTTTTTAATTTTTGTGTTCTAAACCTTAATTCAATTAAATTTTTATTCAACTCATTTTATGATTATATTTTATTATTAAATTTTTTTGAATTATTATTTTTAACTATCTTATCTTATTAATGTTAGTTGTATAGCTAATAAATTGTTCTTTTAAAAATAAAAAAAATTAATTAAATTCATTTTCCTGAATTTTTTTTAGTTGAAAAACCCTAAAAAGTTTGATTAAAATTACCATCTTGATTAAACTTTTTTGCAAAGCTGTATATGTACATAAATATATATATACATATATATATATATATATATATATATATATATATATATATATATATATATATATATATATATATATATATATATATATATATATATATATATATATATATATATATATATGTAAACATCATTTGTATAATATACACATTTTATATTAAAAAACTAGAAGTTACTAGTTTATTTCAATTATTTAGGCAAATAAAGGAAATTTTAAAATTGCTGAGATAGATATCATGGAGGATCTTCAGGTAGAACCACAGCACATTGCTTTAGAGCTAGCTTCTCTTGAAGAGAGTAAAAATAATGCTGAAGAAAATATTCAAAAAATTGCTCAGCAAACAATAAACTACAGAAGACTTATGAGTGACAACTTTGCAGCACAAATGGTTTAATTTTTTTTTAGATTGTAATAAATATTTTGTTATACTTTTTATATATACTTAGTTATGTTGTTTTTTTCTTTTTCATGATGTCTTGTTTTTTATAGAATACACTTTTTGAGAGTTCTGTAGAGTATAATAGTGAAGCTCAAAAATTAATTAACGAAGAACAAAAATTGACAGAAAAACTGCAAAAGGAATTAGATTTAAAAAAAGCAGCTCAGATTGCTATATTTGATGAAAAACTTAATCAACGTAAAGCTGCTCGGCTAAGGAAACTGAAAGAACAACAAGAAGCAGAAACAAGTTTGGTAGGCTGTTTTTTTTACTTTTTTTTTTTTTTTTTTTTTTTAAACATCTTCGCTTCCAACAAGGCTGCAAGCAGCCACTAATTAAAGTTGGAAGTTACTGTAAGAGAAAAGATGAAGATTGTAGAGCAAGATAACGATTGACGGACGATTTAAAAGATTGCAAATTATATGAATCAGGAAAGCAAGATGAAGGAAGCGAATTCCAAAGAGCTGATGTTCGAGGAAAAAAACTAGACGAATAAGCGTTTTTGGAGCACTTAGGAACAGTCACAGAAAAAGGATGACACTTAATTGAATGACGAGTAACACGAGAATGAATTTTAGTAGATGGCACAAGAGACGCTAGCTCTTTCGAGCAGTGCCCATTATAGTATTTGTAGAAAAGAGAAAGAGAAGCAACATTACGACGATGTGATAATGGTTGAAGGTTGGCTGCAAGAGCAGGTCCAACTATGTTTACAATGCGTTTTTGCACCTTGTCTAAAAGAGAAAGGGCATCATTAGAAGATCCGCCCCAGATATGGCAACAGTATTCCATACAAGGCCGGATTTGAGATTTATAGAGGTAGAGAATAGAATCCAGAGTAAGAAAGTGGCGAGCTCGATAAAGAGATGCAACCTTAGCAGATGCTAATTTTGCAACCGATTTGATATATGGTTTCCAAGAAAGATTGGAAGTAAGAGTTAATCCTAGAAGATGAAGAGTAGGTGACTCATCGAGTACATCACCGTTCATAAATATAGGAAGATCTAAATTATTGCGATAACGATTGGCTGAAAAAAATTGAGTTTTATCTGAATTAAAGTTCACCAGCCACTGTGAGCCCCATGCTGTAGCAGAAGTGAGATCCTTTTCAAGCTCAAATGCCCCCTCCAGGCAATCAGAGGGTGTTGGTTTCTTATCACGACAAGAATAAATGGTAGTATCATCAGCAAACAATGCCACCTTAGATGTGAGAATATCTGGAAGATCGTTAATGTAAATTAAAAAGAGTATAGGGCCAAGGATAGAACCTTGAGGAACCCCTGAAGTTACAGAATAAGAAGAAGAGTGTTGTCCATCGAGGACAACTTTTATGCTACGATTGGAAAGGAAGGATTCAATGATCTTAAAGATGTTGCCGGATACACCATAAGAAGAAAGCTTATGGAGAAGACCAGCATGCCAAACTTTATCAAACGCTTTTGAAATGTCAAGAGCGATGGCCTTAACCTCTCCACCTTCATCTAATGCACGATAAAACCTGTCAGTTATTACTGTTAGCAAATCAGCTGTAGAACGAGAAGATCGAAATCCATATTGATGGTCAGAAAGTAAGTTATTAGATTCAAGATGAGAAATTAAGTGTTTGTTAATTAAAGATTCAAAAACCTTGCTTATGATAGGAAGAAGACTTATGGGACGGTAGTTAGACGAATCAGATCGCTCCCCAGAATTTTTGAAGATAGGGATAACAGATGCGGCTTTCCAGCAGGCTGGAAAACAAGACTCTGATAAGCACTTGTTGAATAGTTTTGAGAGTATAGACGACAGCTCTGGAGATTACTTCTGCAAGACAATAACAGGTATGTTGTCTGGGCCACAAGCTGTAGAAGAGTCTAGACAGGAAATCACTTTAGATACAGATGCTGAAGTGATATGAATGTCAAGCAATGAATCAACCTGTTTGTTGGCAATATCAGGTAGAACGCAATTAGTGGAATCAAGAGATGATATTGATGAAAAGTTTTTAGCAAACAGTTCGGCTTTGTCTTTAGGTGAGGTGACAAAGTCTGAACCATACAAGAGAGGTGGAATTATAGATTTGCCCTTATTATTGATATTATTAAAGATTCTCCAGAAGTCACGAGAGCCTAATTTTTGAGATGAGATACGAGATTTCATGACCTGAGAATAGCGGGTTTTGGCGTTAGACAAAACCTTTTTACAGTTGTTTCTAGCAGTAATGAAAAGACGTCTGTTTTCTGGAGAATTGTTTTGCTGATAAATATGGAAGTAACGGTTTCGATTGGCAATCGCAGCAGCACAGTGTGAGGAAAACCATGGAGGAGAGTGAGGCTTGACCTGGAATCGTCGAGAGGGAATAAAAGATTCCATGCCAGCCTGAATCCACGAAGTTATATAAGAAGCACATTTGTCGACAGGAAGTTGAAAGATTTCTACCCAAGGGCCATCACGAAGAAAATCACGGAAAGAATCCCAGTCAGCTTTACTGTAGTTGTAAGAGGTTCGATAGTAGGGGTATTCAGGTGATGAAGAAGAATGAGATATTAGTTTTAAAGAGATCAAACTGTGATCAGAAGCACCTAAGGGTGAATGTGGAGAAACTGAGCACTGACTAGGATCAGAAACAAGACATAAGTCGAGTAGAGAAGGTAAATGATTAGAGTTTTAGAATTACTATTGAGTTAGGGATTGAGAAAGGCAAAAGTTGTGGGCTTTAATGCCTGCAGAGTCACTGACACTAGAGCCAAGCCATTCAGAGTGGTGAGCATTAAAGTCACCGACAACAACTATATTAGCTGATGGATAAAGAGAGAGGGCTTGGTCAATATGATCAGAAATAACATCAAAAAGTGTACAGTCTCGAGATGAAGGAGATTGATATAGAACAAAGAGAAAGGCAATAGCGTGAAGTGGTGCTAAACGAAAGCACATGAAAGAATAGTCTGTGGATTCAAACCTAGTTTCACGACAAACAGGTGAATTCTTACGAATGTAAATGCCCAGGCCAAGCATGTGACTATTGGAGTCTTTACGAATCAGAGGAAGATAACCATCAACACTAAGATCACAAGATGAGACAGCCGAACTTAAATTAGTCTCACAAAGAGCAAGTAGGTCTGGTGAACTTTGCAAGAGATAAGACTCAACAGAAGAAAAGTTACTTCGAAGACCACAAATATTAGTGAATGATAGGTTTAGAGAACTTGGTGATGATGATGGTTTTTTGTGTTTTATAGTTTTTGGTACTTTATTCATTTTTAAATTAGATTGAAGAACTTGACTCAAAGCATAGATAGTACTCAGAACACCGTTTAATAGCCCAAGCAATTGCCTCATTACTACTAATAAACCCTAAGCCGTAACAAAGGGCTCCAAATGTGGCCTCCGCAATGCACACCAAAAGTACAAACAGGGACACCATCCATGCGCAACATGGCACTGTTAATACTTTGATATTTTTCAGCTGTTGATGGAATCAGCCTCTCTGAGAGCTACCACAAAGTTCGGGAAACCTGACTACCAGCCGGCCTCAGAACCATAAAACTGAGTTTTAGAGCTGTACCCTCATAAGGAGATAATAGAATGAGTTGCCTAGTCATAAAAACAGTGACACAAGCAAACCCATGCATTGAGTCAAGAAGATCCAGCATTCAACATCCTAAACTGGAAACAATGTATTAAAAATACATCTGCGCCAGCCTAATAGATGAAGAAGGGGTGCGAGGCTGGTCAACAGATAGAATCTTTTATTCAATTTTTTATTTATACAATTTATACAATTATTTATACAACAGATAGAAACTTTTATTATATCTTATTATTTTACTTTACTACAAAAGTTGACTGAGATTTCTTTTATGACTTTCTGCATGCTGGTTGCATTGGTTACACCCTAATTTGTAATTTCCAGATATTGCTTAACAAAAGGTTTGATTTTTTTGTGATTGATTTGTGTGAAAATTGTGTGAGTTTGGGGGCTAACAAACATTGACTTTGTGTGCTGCAAACTGCTTAACTTTCACTTTGCATAAGAATCTGACATGTTGCTACATTTTAACAGTCCAATCATTGTTGCAAATCCTTTGCAAAATTTGAAGCCATCACAAATCTTTTTTTGAGAAGGTTTGTCTTAAATCTAGTATAGCACAATTGCGTACAAGCACTAACATTTCCACTAAGAGATAGTAAAAGTTTTGAGCTTGAAATCTGTATGTCCTTTACAGCCAAGCGGTACATCGTGCTGATAGTTTTTGGAGTTATAATTTTTGGTCCTCTACAGAATTTACCAAGGATTGATGCTATCTATTGGTTTGATGCATTGATGCATGGATCTTTTTTGCCATAACTTATTATATATATATATATATATATATATATATATATATATATATATATATATATATATATATATATATATATATATATATATATATATATATATATATATAGTAGTCCAAAGCATTCTTTAAAACTTTGCATTAAAATTTTGCTAATAAAATTTAAAATTTAAATAAAGTTTAAAATTTTGCTAATAAAAAATACTAAAAGTATTGGTTTTTAAACTATTTTAAAAACTGGTTTTTAAAATAGTTTTTTTTCGACTAATTGTTTTATAGTTAATATAATTATTTTATAGCAATTCTTAACTAATTTTCATAGTAATTTTTATTTATTATTTAATTGCACATAAGGCATTACAAAATGGTCAAAGCACAGTTGAACTTGAAAAAAGGTATGAAAGACAACGAAAGGTTTTGGACACCTCTTTTGAAACAGAGAAAACAGAGCACATTGCTGAGATAAATAAAAAAATCTATGAAGAATTTCAAGAAGTATTTAAACAGAATCATCACCTTCTAATAAAAAAGGTATTTTAATTTTAGTTTTTTTCTTCAAAACATTGCATTAAAGTTGCTCAAGTTGTATATAGTTGTACAAACTAAATCAGTTGCTGCTGTTTAAACGTTTGTTGCATTAAAAGATCATATACACAATTTTCATAAAAAACTCTATTGCGCCTTTTCAGGTGCAAAAGTGGTTTTGCAAGAAAATTTGGTTTGGGCATTATGTGTCAATAAATGGTAAACATTAATTTATGGGATGGCGTAAATGTGGGTCAAGTGTGGCTATGGTATTTATACCACTTAGGTGGTAGCCACATATGGCCCACATGTGGCTATAATACTCATACTACTTAAGTATAAAAAATACCAGGACTATACATTATCTTCACCATTTTGTAAATCACTTGTGACACAAATCAAGTATTCCTGTCAGGTACACTCTTAGTTCTTTCAGAAAGTGAGCTAGAAAATGTTAGTAAAACTTTACTAACATTTCCTAAATAAGATTATTTATACTGTTAGGAAAAAAGTAATGTTTAGATCAGAAGAAAAATACCACTGACATTAAAAGTTGGTTTTGTTAAACAGATAATAAAAATGAATCCCTATAAATTTATTTGTTTGATATTTATAGTACATTTATAGTATTTATAATACAATAACAACATTTATTCAATTTGATATTATTTGGTTTTAATTCAAATTTAATAATAAAGCATGGGAAAAAAAATACATTTCTGTTTCTTACATTATGTTTTATGAAATTCATATTTAAAAAAAATGATGAGATATTATTATCATATTAAATTAAATAACTTTATTTTTTAAATGCTAACTTTAAATAATTTAATAAAAGTTTCTGGATTCTAAAGTAAGCAACTTTAAAACTGTAGACTTTTTTTTAGATTTTTTTTAGCTTTATTCTTTTTTGATATACTGTTTCTAGATTGAAAATAACAAAGATGTTAAACCTGAAAAATTAATGGAAGCAATAGATGAGTTAAGAAAAAGTAGCTATAGTGTTGCTGATAAACTGGACAAAGAAATGAAGCACAGCATAGAAGAGTTTCAGGTTTCAAAATCTGTCATATTATATGTCAATATGTTTGTGTATGTATATACATATCATATCCCATACGTTTTGCTTGTTCTATTTTTTTAAGTATGTTTTGCAATATACAAATGTGTGATTAAATAATTTTAAAATTTTTGACTATTTTTTTCCAAGATAAAACTTGCAGCTCGTAAAGCTATGAGACAAAATAAGATCAAAGAAAAAGCACAAGAAGCTGCATTAAAAAAGTTATCTGATGCGCAAAGTGAACTATTTATAAGAAACAGTTCTCAAATTTCCCATGAAGTAACTATTCCTCAATTTACATTTGGAATGTTACCTGAGAAACAGGTCTTCTTTATTTTATTTTTTTTTTTTACGTTTTATAAATTACTTTAGGCTTATTATTTTTTGAGTTTTCTATTTTGAAATTATTTATTTGTTTTTTTATTATAATTATTTATTTTTTATTTATAATTTACAATCTATTGTTGTGTGTGTGTGTTTACAAACTTATGAATATTTACAAACAATCAAAAAGATTATCGTTTATAATTTTTTGAGTTTTCCATTTTAAAATTATTAATTTTTTATTTTTTACTATTTATTTATTTACAATCTATTTTGTGTGTTTTACAAACTTATGAGTATTTACAAACAATCAAAAAGACAATTATTAGCAGTTAGACAAATGTATCATATTAAGAGCTAAACCCATTTTTTGCTTATTCAAAAATCCAATTTATGATATGATGGCTATTAAAAAATTTTCAACAGATATTTTTTATACTTTATGCATATATGTTTTATGTATAAAGTAGGCTATACATTCTTTAACCACAACAAAGAAACAAAAATAAAAGAACTATTAAATTTTGAAATCACCACAACATTGGTGCATTAGCTGTTACTCCAAAATAAAAAAATGAAAGAGAAAGAATTTATATTTGAAGTGTAAATAGTTTTCTCAACCATACATTTCTCAACTCTTAATTTTCTTTTCTTTTATTCTCTGGCAAAAAAAGGTCAACAGTTAATAAGTGTCAGTTCCGCTTAAAATTTTAATTTCGTTTCATTACCACCATTTTAATAATAAGTTAATTTGTTAAAAAAAAAATTATTTAAATGTTGTTGGTTAAGTTACACAAATTAAAGTTTCTTAAGAATTCTTTCATTTCTGCATTTGAAAATGTATGATTGGTTGTTGAAATTTTATATGCTTTTTAAAAAAGTTGTTGAGATCAAACTTTGGTATATAGTAAATCAAGTTCTATTATATATTTGCATTTACTAATTGTAATGATCTGATTCATTATTACTGGTTGCAAATTTACTAATTGTAACTTTAATGATCTAATTTACTGTTACTGGTTGTAGATTTTACCAAATCATTTTTGATAGCTTTTTTTGTTTTAGTACTTTCCCATTAGTTATGATTTCAAAATTAGAATAAGTTACTTCTGAGTAAATGTTGTTTTTTTATACAAAAAGTTTAACTTTTATTTAGAATGTTGTAGCTATCAGTGTATTAATTGAATCTGTTTTCAGTTAAACCATTTAGAGCATTAAGTATATTGTCTAGGCCAGGTGGCTTATCATAACTTAGAGCTTTTTTAATAAATTATCTTTGAAAATATATTTATAAAGCGTTTACATGAAATAAATGTGAAAAAATAAGCACGTCATTTTTTTTTAGTGGTTGTATTAAAATCTTTTTAACTGTTTTGTATTTTGTTTACAACGTGTTGTGGTTTTAAAAAAATATGTTAGTTTTTGGATTTAACTTGAAATTAGTTTTAAAAATGACAAAAGAAGATGTAAGAGAAAAAATTATGCACAAATATTTACAAAATCCTAATAGTAGCTACAATTCGATAGCAAAATCGTTGCAAATACATCCATACACTGTTAGTTGTGTTATTCAACATTTTTCTCAAACAAAATCGATCAAACACAAATTTGGTGGTGGAAGAAAGGAAGGTTTTCAAGATATAAAACTAGTTAGAAAACTGGTTAACAGTTTTAAGAATAACCCAAGCCTTTCACTAAGGAAATGCGCAAATATAGTTTTGTTGCAAACGTTAGAAACAAACATGGTTTTCATTCTTTCAAAGCACAAAAAGTGCCCAAACGTTCTGAAACTCAACAAAAAAGTGCAAGAACCCGCAACAGAAAGTTGTATGACAATTTTATTTCTAAAAATTTCTGTATTATTGAAGATGATGAAACTTATATCAAGTACAATCATCAACAAATTCCTGGTGCTATTTATTATATTGCCAAATATAGAGGAAAAGCAGATAAGAAATTTAAATACACAAAACATGACAAGTTCGCTAAAAAAGCTTTGATTTGGCAAGCTATTTGCAGTTGTGGCAAAAAATCAGCACCTTATATATCTTAGTTCACACTTTCTGGTCAAATATATGTTAAAGAATGTTTACAAAAACGCCTTTTATCTCTCATTAAATCACACAATAACAGACCTGTGTTTTGGCCTGATTTAGCTTCAATTCATTATTGTAAACTAGCTATGGAATGGTATAAAAAGAATAATGTGAAATTTGTGCCTAAACAGAAAATCCTCCAAATTGCCCAGAATTAAAAGTTATTGAAAAGTACTGGGCTATTATTAAAAGAAAAATTAAAAAAAAAAAGCTTTGCAGGAACATTAAAGGTATTAAAATATCATTTAAAAAATTATCAAATAGTTTTGATTCTTATTCTGTGCACAAGCTTATGGGTACCACTAAAGCAAAAGCTTGAAATTTTATTAGATTCCCACAGGAATAATTAATTTTTTTTTAATGTATGATCTTCTTATATTATTGTATTAAAATTATTACTTGGTTCGAAATAAAAATTAAGGAGTAATTTTATTTTAGTTGTTTTTCTACTTTCACATTTATTTCGTGTACACGCTTTAGTATAATATCTGATACATTACTTTGTATTTCAATCAAGTGAACTGTTGTTTGGTAATGATTTTCAACAAATCAGAAAATTTTCCAATTAACATTCATTTTTTTTCCATCTATAAGAAAAAAATTAAATGTTTTAAAGTGGATATGTGTAAATGTTTTCTATGGTTCTAGCATGTTATTTTTACTGTTTTTCTTTGTTTGATCTTCAAAAAAAAATTCAACTTTTTTTCTTCCTTTTTTTGCTGCTCTTCTTCTAATAACAATTTTACTTTAAGGTGTAATATGCGTGGTGTAAGGTGTAATATGTGTGTTCATATTCCGTTTTCTTTTTTGAAATTTGAATGTGTAATAAAAAATCTGTATGCTGTATGCGTAATAAAAAATTAGGTTTGATTGATTTTTATCTTTTTATTTTTTTATTTAAGTAGATTTCACACTGAAATCAAGTGTTTAACATTAATTAAAAAGAAATGTAAAATAAATGAAAACAGGGATTCAACTTATTCAACTTCTCAACACATTTTCTTGACGTAGTGACATTTTGTCTTGATGACATTTTGTTTTGATGACATTTTGTCTTGATGACATTGCCAACATAGTTTTATGTTTTTTTTTAAAGATTTATTATTTTTACTTTGTTTATGTTTAGACTATTCTTGTTGAACAACAACGTGTAATTGAAGATTTAAAGAGAAAGCATGTAGAGGATGCAGAAAAATTAAATTTAAAAATAGAGAATGATAATCAAGTACAAATCAGAAATGAAATGCAAGAGTTCCGAACTAAAAAAGATAAAACTTTGCGAGAAGTTATGAGCAAGCAAGCGGCAGAACTGAGTACTCGAAAGGATCTCTCTACTGAAGAAGTTCAAAAGGTTGTTACATGCAGTTTTGTTTAGCCAAAGCTAAATGAAAGTTTATCAAAAAATTTATGTATTAACATGATGATGATGATGATGATGATGATGATGATGATGATGATGATGATGATGATGATGATGCTGATGATGATGATGATGCTGATGATGATGATGATGATGATGATGATGATGATGATGATGATGGTGATGGTGATGATGATGATGATGTTGATGATGATAATGATGATGATGATGATGATGATGATGATGATGATGATGATGATGATGATGATGATGATGATGATGATAATGATGATGATGATGATGATGATGATGGTGATGATGATGATGATGATGATGATGATGATGATGATGATGATGATGATGATGATGATGATGATGATGATGATGATGATGATGATAATGATGATGATGATGATGTAGTGATGATGATAATAATGATGATGATGGTTAAAGTTTTTTTTTTTTTAAATAGTTGATTACCAATCATGAGCAGGAATTAAGAAACATTGCAGAGCGTTTAGAGACAGAACAAGATATACGTCATCAAACATTGAACAAAAAACTAATGGAGAGAAAGGAAGCAAGGGAAAAAGCCTTGAAAAAGATACAAGAAAATGAACTTGCTCGTGAATATCTTGAACAAAGCAAAGAACTAGTCGATGTTGAAATTAAAGCGGTATTTTCTTTTCCAACATTTAAAAAAAATTTTGAAATTTAAAAGTGAAAGTTATTAAAAATTAGAAATTGATATTTTGAATAACTATGAAATTGAGTTATGCTTCTAAATTAATTTTAATGTCACATTTTGTTTAGTTTTGTTAATAAAACATTTTTTTTTTTAATATTTTAAAGGTAAAAGATTTAGAACGAGAAACCATATTAAAGCTTATAAATGAAAATGGAAACCAGTCTATTGAGTACATTATTAAAATGGTAAAATCACAAGTGTTTTTTTTTATTCCTTTTTTATAGTAAAAAGTGTTTCCTGAAATTTTATCATATATATATATATCCGCTTTTTGTTATTTTTTATATATACATTTTTTATGTTTTTTAAATTATTTTGGTCATCTTTATATTTAGGTTATTGAACAGCGCCAAAATAAAGAATATGCAGAGCTTGAAAAAATATACAATAGTGAAAAAAGCGTTGCTGTAGATGATGTTATTTTGAAATTAGGAGAAAAACATTTGTTTGAAAGAGAGCAACTGATTGTGAAGCATGATGAAGAACTTAAGGAACTTCAACGTAATGTTTTTAATGACTTTTTAAAAAAATTTTTAGAAAAATTCTACTGGTATAAAAAGTATCTGTAAAAAAAACTTTCTACTGATACTTGTTTGTATCAATAAAATAAAACAGTATATATATATATATATATATATATATATATATATATATATATATATATATATATATATATATATATATATATATATATATATATATATATATATATATATTAAAACAAAAATGTTTAAAAACAAAAAAAAATTATTAACAATTTATCAATTTTGCTCTAAATATTGGAAAAAATGTATTTATATATTTGTCTATATTTGTAAATCAAACATAAAAAGGCAGAAAATGTTTTTTTCAGTATTTACTTTTTCAGTACTTTTTATGATCAATCTTCTTTTCAACCAATTTTTGCTGCTTACATGAGATTTTACATGAGATCATGAGCAATATAATTGGCTTTTTTACCTCAATGTGAATTTTAACAATACTGTATTGAATGTTTCCCCATGCCGACAGTGCTTTCCAAATGGCTACTGATACCATTTAAGTTATTAGCATACTACTGTATTTAGAGGCAATTTTAACACAGCTACTTGTAACAATCTTAGTTTTCAGTTTTAGATTATTTTTGATTGAACAAAATTTATTATGCTAAGACACTAATAAATTTGTTAAAGTTTTGAGCTTTTTGTAGTGAAGTCTAGGTTTTTCTTTGCTCAATCTAAATATACCACTTTGCTGAAAAATAATCTACCATTTGCTCTCATGGCTTATTACCAACTTGCATGCAATTTTTAATTAGAAACACTTTTTTGATAAATTAAAAAGCTGCCTGATGATGTTGTGATAAATTTTGTTACTGAAAACCATTCATTCTAACTTAGTATGCTAAAAAATAGAAATTAGTTTTAAATTCTGATGATATTTTAAAACAATTTTTTTTACCAGATTTTTATTTAAAGAAAAAAAATCATCAAAAAACTTTTGTGTCACTTCATGATTTCTGACACAATATAATATTGGTATCTTTTAGTAAAACTTTGATTAGTTTAGTAATGTTTTGAAATATAATTCATTCTTATTTTTATTATCAAAATACTTTTTATTGAATAGGAAAAATATTGGATATCTGTTTTCATAAGATTTTTATTTAAGAAACAGTTTTGGTTTTAAAAATTTTATACTATATTAAATGTTTGTGAATACCATATATCAGGGACCTTATATATAGCATATATCAATTATTCCATATGCAATAAGTAACTAAAAAAATTTAATTAGAATAAAAAATTAATAAATGAAACATAAAACTTTATTATTCATTTTAAAATTTAGCTATTTTTAGTTTAGTCTACTTTAGATAAACTAAAAAGCTGACACACGTAATATGAAAAATGTAAATTATGGATCATTTTTATGCTAAGTTACAATTTTGGTTAAAAGTATGATTTAAGAAAACTGGCGTCTGGTTTTCTTGAATTGTATTTTTTGTTAGCTCTATTGAAATGAAATGGTGCTAAAGTTGTTTCTTACTGTTTTACAGCTTTTGATTTCAACATTGACAGTAATCATGCCAACCTTGTCAGTAGTCATGGCAACATTGCTGTCACAATATTACTCGGTCTTAGTTTTTACTAACACAATCTTTATTTATTTGTTATTTATTATTTGTTACATCATACTTCATAAAGCTTGTGTTAGATGCTTATTTTATGGTTGAAATTTGTCATTGGTCAATCATCTCTTGTTTTCTCTTGATCTAATTGGTATGTAAAAAAGTAATAGAACAGAACTATCACCAAATGGTGTAAACAATATGGTTAGTTCTTTATAGCTGGTTAATTCTATATAGCTCAATGATTTAAATATATATGACTTAAATATATATGGCTCAAACAGATACTTCAGCAGTCAACTTTTGGCAGTAGAACAAGAATTTCAAAAGACTAATTTGTTTTTAACTTTTATTAAACTGGTAGCCATATTTAAGCATTAAGATCCATATTGAATAAACTTTCTGAAACCTTTTGTTTGATCAATAGATGAAGCAAGATCTTCTAATATTGCTAAACCATTATTTTTACCTTGTGAAAAAGAAAATAACATTAAAAAATATTTCAAATATTTTAATAAAGTGTACAAAAAAATATAGTTCATAAAGAGTAAAAATCATTCTAAATGTATAATTTTGCTGATTTATACAAAAGTTTAAAAGGTCTACCTAATAATATAGAATCAATTTTTAAAACTATTATATTTTT
Source organism: Hydra vulgaris (assembly GCF_038396675.1). Classification (NCBI taxonomy): domain Eukaryota; kingdom Metazoa; phylum Cnidaria; class Hydrozoa; order Anthoathecata; family Hydridae; genus Hydra; species Hydra vulgaris. Next base: position 45,862,027 of record NC_088920.1, on the reverse strand, counting down.
TTCAAACCATGAAACCTTATTTATATCTAAATTATTTAAAGGAATAGTTTTGTTTTCTTAATTGAATCTCTAAAAATGTTTATGTGTATTATCATTTTAAATATTTTAATAAAATGTCATTTTACTACTACTCAGCTCTTGGAATTTGAAATATAAGGTCGGCAATAAGTTGTTTTTTTGTGTAAAATGTTATGGTATCTCAAAGATTTTATTGTAACAACATAGAAACAAAGTCAGAAAAAAATGACCTTGTCAGACACATTTTGATCAGCATTGCTGAATGCTGACCCTTAGAGGCTTAGAGTGGAATGAATAACTGAGGGCTGTATTACTTGATGATTTAAATTCTTAAAAACTACAGCTGTTATGGTAACGCAGAGAGCTACCTTTTTCGTAAAATACATTTTTTTTTTTAATATAAATAATAACTTTTTGTTAGGAAATTTCTTTCCTAACAAAAAAGTCTTTCCTTATGTCAATTATTTTCTAGGGAGTAAACTTTTATAATGTTTTTTGAATTTTATTTGACAGCAAATTTGTTTAAAATATTATTAGATAAAAATGTATAATAGATATACAGATATTCTAGTTGCTGCTTACAAAACAAAAAATTCTGAAATCACTGAAAAGTATTGATAAGATTTTAAGAAATTTTAATTTATTTTTTAAGGAGAAGAATCACAAAATGAGGAGTTTCAATTTTTGAATGTGCAACTTTTGAACAAACAACAGATTGAATTAAACGCATTTGGTAAAAGTCAGTTTAATGAGAGAAAAGCTTTGAAAAACAGAACATCTGCTGATTTTGAACTTCGTTTTGCAAAGAAAAAAATTGAAATGAAAGAGACTCATTACAAGGTTTGTATTTAAGTTGAAGTAAACATTTTACATAACGAGTTTATTTCATTACTCTATCATATTGAAGGTAACATCATAACAGTATAAGCTAATACAAACATTTTCCCTTCATACATTGTTTATTATATTAAATTTATAGTTATAATAAAAATAAAACTATTTATATTTATATTTATATTTATATTTATATTTTTTATAAATGATTTTATATTTATTATAACTATTAGTTCAATGAAATTTACTTTTCAAATTTAGCAATTTTACAAAAAAATGTAATAATGTTAATACTTAATTTTTCTACTTTTAAATCAATTTATAACTATTTTGGCAATTAAGTTTATTTTTTTTTTTACAAATAAAATTGGTTATTGAAAACCATTGAAGCCTGCTTTTTCAAAAATACTATTTTTACTTAATAAAAATTGCATAAGAATCATTTTACTTAATAAAAAAATTAGTGCTTATGAAGTTGTCAGGAAATTTTCTTGTTTAACAGGAAAAAACTTTTTCTTAAACAACTTCAATCTTAGAAGTCTATAATTTTGGTATACCAAGGTTGCTTAATGGCAAAAAGATTAATTAAGAAAGTTTAATAAACATGGTATATGTTCAATCAAGCGAATTTAGAATTTAAAAAGCTGACCTAGAAAAATTGATAAAGTCATTAAAACAATTGATAAGTTAAAAAATTACAATTTAGTGTTAAGGTAAGACTAAATGTCATAGAGAAAGCTAGAATTACTACCCCAGTATTATCATTAGTGAAAGATACCTAAAAGATCAACCAAACAACTACATTTAATGAATTTGTTGCCAAATGCCAAAATGTTGCCAAAGTAATAGAAAGAGAAAAAAAAGAATGTTGTAGTGGTTGGTATTAAAGCACCAAAAGCTTCAGATTTTACAAGTGCCAGAGAGGAAAAGAAAAAATCAATTTATGCCATGTTAAATTCAGTTAACGCAAACAAATTAAACAAATTATAAAGTCCAACAATGTAGCACCATTTTTTATTGTTTTTAACAACAAAATGATAGAAACTCCTAAAAGCTGCAGAAAAATTTTAAAATTCAACCAAATTTAGTAAAGTATTCATCAATCCTGATTTAACCATAGTTGAACAATACAAAACTAAGTTATTATCGAGTAGTGTAAGAAAAAAAGTTATGAAAATTCAGAATTTTTTCTTATACTCTTTCAAGTTTTTTGTTACGGCATAGAAATAAAAAAAATTATAATAATCAATAAATAGCAATCATTTCATAATCACATGAACATAAAACATTTTTGTCACAGTTTATTAATTTTGTTGCATAGCAGTCAAGAATCAAGCATTCAAGTAAACAATGCCTAGTCGCTTCAAGCAATAAAAAAAGTATGAAAAAATCCAACGGTTCAAATCTTATTAAACTAAATAAGAAAAACAATTACTCTGCCTTAAATCCATTCAACAGTTTTTCAGTTTATCTTTTTAATGCAAGAAGCAATGCCAACAAATTAAATAATTTTTTTCTGTTCGTTGAATCAAACAAACCTGGCTTAATTTGTGTTTGCAAGACTTTTTTCAACAATGAACTCATAAATTTTTTGGTTTGTACAAAAAATTACTCCATTTATTGTTAAGACTGAATACAAATTGGCTGTGGTGTAGCTATATACTGCAGAAATGACATTGATTTTACCCAAAACTTGTTCCACAAATTAACACAGGTATCAACATCATTTGTATTGTCAACATTAATTTTGGGGTCCTTTTCTTTTGATGATTAAATGCAATCAATTATTATTAATTTGTGCCGTCCTGCTACACAATTTATTATTGTTGGAAATTTGAATTTACTGAAAATTGATTGGCTTAGCTTTGTTTTTACAGCTGAAGAGTAAAAGTACATTTTTCAGATCTTTGTATTGGTGTTGATTGTTTTTTTCCAATCAGAACAGCATATTGTAACATTTTTATCCAAAGTATTTAAAAAATATTAGTTCAAAAAAGATTTTTATGAAAAAAGTGGTCTAATCCTAATACCAATTTGAATAAAAAACCATAGATTAGATACGCATCTAAATGTAATAAAGTCATATTTACACACCACAAGAATCTGGAACTCAAACTTGTTGAAGACAATAAAACTAGTAAAATTTTTAGTTACGCAGATAAAAATTTACATAATCCAGAGAAAATACATCCTCTAAAAACCAACAACAACTTAACTACTAGCAATATTGATATTGCTGAAGTATTTACAAACACTTTGGAAGTGTTTTTACAGTAGATAATGGTTGTTTGCCTAATACAAAAAAATTTTAAAAATTTTTAAAAGTTTATTAAAAACTAATATTTGTAAAACCTAGCACATTTGGTCCTGATGGTATATTATATGTATTCCGCTTTTGCTCATATTTCAATCAAGTTTTACTTCACTATCTAAACAGTGGCTCACTATCTAAACAGTGGCTTCAAGCTTCCCTTATCTTTTAAAAAAGATCCACCTTAGATGCAAATAGTTATAGACCCTCTCTCTTACATTTACCAGCTTTTGTGTCATAGAAATTATTATTAGTTCAAAAATTACTGACTATCTAAATAGAAATAATGTAGTAACACCTAATCAACACCGTTATTTATCTAAAAGATCTACCTGCACAATAGGATAGATCATCATTGCATTTTTTCATTCAAATTAGTTTGGATAGCAGAATATTGTTGCTCTTACATCTAAATATCATTAAAATTAAAAAAAAATCAAAATTATCTTTTCTTTCCTTTGCTGCCTTCTGATTTTTGATATTACAATATATGATAAATTTTTGCTCTACAAAAAATAATTTTGTTGTCTTCTAATCAAACATTTTGTAACCAATTGAACATGTCTTTCTACATTTTGAGAATGGCATGGAAAATCATCATATTTTTTATTTTTGCATATTTTGTATTGCCATTTCAATGAAATCATCGCTTAACTTCTCCCAATTTACAAGACTATGGTAATCAACTGCATCAAAGTTTAGAAGAGGAATTTTGAATTTTCTTACTTCTGTAGAATTTAAAACTGCATTGTCTTGCAAATTCCTCTAGCTGCTATTTCTCTTCTTTTTATTTTTATTGATAAACGAATTGATCTTCCATCATTTGATCCATTTTTTTCAGCATTTATGTACACATTGGATCCACCATTTTGTTTTTTAATTTATTAAACTTTTTTTTTGTCAAACTCTTAATCTGTGGCCTGAAAGAACCCTTAAAACCCATTTATGTACAATTTAAACAATTTTTTAACATATATGTCCACCATATTCGATGAAATGATAGTATCAAAATATTTTCTGGGTGACCATTTCTTTGAATGCATTTATCAACTATAAGTCAATCACTTTCAGAAAGGAAGCAAAAGAATTGAATTAAGCACCACAAGTGTTTTACCCCCATGTAACATTGAGGCTCCAGTTTTATAAAGAATCACATCTGTGCATAAACTCAAAGAATGTAATCAGTAAGTATTACAAGCTTGGTAGATGGAGGAGTGCTTGTGACATACAAACGAAGGATTCCATTTGGTGTTGTCAGCCATCAAGAATGAACCAACTGACCAGGTTTTTATTTTTCTAGGCTTTCTTTAACCTTACCCATTTCTATTGTCTTGCACATGTTATAAAGATACTGTTGATCTTTACTATTATTATTTATCACAGTCTCATGTAGAATGTTCAGTAAGTTATTCTGTCTGACATTGAATTTGACAATTTGCAACTCGTGACAATTTGCAAGTTTTCCCAATGTTGCCACTAAATCCGGTCTACTAAATCCTGAAGTGGTGCTATCTAAATGCAATACTAAATTTCTCAATGGTAGTTCATTAAAATGGAACATACACACTAACCATTAAACTGGATATCCCAAATGCAGTTTCAGCAACCTTATTACACCAATGTTCACACCAGTGTTTACGTTAGCTCCACCAACATCAATCGCTAACACATAATCAAGTGATATTTTGTTTTTATCAAAAAAATCTCTAATAACATTCTTGATATTTGTTGATGATGCACTTGGTAGAGAAATATGACCAAGAAAAATGGAATGAGGTTCTTCAATTAATGTGATAAGGAACACCTCAGTGATTATGTCTTTATTGCTAGTTGTTAATGCTCAAAGAGTTTTATCTTTTCTCCCATCAAAGAAAATTGATTTTTGGCCTACTGAACACATAGCTAACATTTTGCTTTTTGCGATAATGTAGTTCTAAGCAATTGTCTTTGATGCCTTAACTTGGTTTGGTCTATGATAGCTTTTCTGTTTTTTATAATTTTGTAATCTGAAAGTGTAGCAGGTTCAATTGCAGCTCCTGCTACATTAGATACACCATATCTCTCACATTTTCTGGCAACTGTTGGAAACTTTATCATATTTCTGTCAGATTCACTAGCTAATTCACAGAAATCTGAAAACTGATTGTCATCAACATTGCTCTGAGTGCAATTTATAAACTCTTTCTTACCAGAATTAATTTCTGCATCTATATCAGAAGTGATACTAACTGATGCTTCCAGACTGCTTTTACTAGACAAAAAAAAAATCATAGTATTTCTGTCTCTTTGTTCTACTTTCAAATGCTTTGGTTAATATGAAAGTTTTTTCCTTATCCAAAGGACCAATAACCATATTTTTTTCATTTCTTTGATCCATTTAAAACTTTTGCTCAAGTACTGGCACTTTTGATATTCTCAGACATGTGCAATTACTTATATTAAGACAATGACATGCTGCAATGTCAAACAAAACTAAACTTTTCATCTTAGCAATTGATACTGCTGAAGTCTTTGATTCACCTTTTCTTTTAAGAATCATTCTCAAATTATTGTGCAAAAATTCTACTTTCTGCTGCACTCTTCGCATTGTAACAGTTGGAGTACCAGATTTCAATTAAATGTTCATAACATTTTTAGAAACTATTGTGCTTGAGTTGGTAGTCCTAGGAAGTTGTAATTTAACAAAATAATGTTGCTGCATGACTTCCTTAAAAGTTGGAAGTTTGCGAGTAGTAAGTTCACATTTGATGCCATAAACAGGACAAGTCAGTTGTGGTTTTGTAACAGCCATAGTTTGCCACAGAAATTAAAATATTTTTAATTTTCTAAATATAAATTTATTTTTATTTAGGGATGGCAAAAATCCTGGAAGTTTTCAATCCGGGATTTCAGAATTGAAAAAGTTGTCCCCGGAAAATCCCGGTATATCCCAGGATTAAATAGAAAAAAACGCAATTGTAGAAAGAAAAGTATAAGAAGAACTAATGTTTTAAGTTCTTTTCAAATACTTAAAAGTGATTAATTTAACTATGATATAAATAAAGTACTTCATTCATTAATGAACCTAAGTAATTTAAATTATAAAACAATACTTTAAAATGATAACACAGCATAAATAAAAAATAATAACTAAAAATAATATGAACATGCATGAAAATACATGAGTTATATTTGTTTTTGAAAGTACTACCCTAAAAAATCAAAGTGTCAATCATTTCATCGCTTAATCATATTTGATTTTTTGAACATAAAAACTGAGAATGTTTTTTTGGTATTCATACTTGTTGGCTGTATAGATAATATATAATCATATTTTTTTTAAGGTGATCATAAGCTACTACTTTCAAATAACAGTATTTCTTTTTGAACTTTATAAGTTATTTTTTACCTTTATATTTTGTGTTCATATTGCTGCCAATCTTTTTTCCATCACTTCATTTAATTTGTTCATTTTAATTGTTTTGACATTATTCTACTCAAGTCTGCTGCTGTTATTATATTTGCCGAGTATAAACACTTTATCAGGTTTATCATTTCTGGAATTTTTTATAAAGTAACCTGGCCATGAAGGTATACTAAGCTCCTTAACAACATAAACTTTTATGCATTGTCAGAAGAAATTAAAGTTGCGTCTTGTCGACAAAGTGCTACCACAGTTACTTTGTTGGGAGTAAAAGTGCTACTAAATCAGATATCATTCTACATTCTTCCTCGTTCATCTTAATTGAATCATCGATGTTGAAATCCAGTTCTACACCTAGAAGTGCCTTTTTAGCAAAATAATTTTTTCAATTTTAAGTTCATTTAAGCTGCTACATTGGATTTTGCAATCCATGATTAAATGGATGATCTTTCTAAACTCAATTTTTATGTACTTTTATAAATAATTTTCATTTCTGTTTAATTTTCATTTTTTTTTAAACATTTTTACAATATTCCTGATGTTTTTGTTATAACCAATAATTTGGTGCCTAATTTTAACTTTAGATGTTTCATTAATTAACAATAAATCATTTGAATCTTGAATATAATCTTTCTCTTCAAAAACAATTTCTACTTAAAATAACGATAACTAAAGTTTAATTAATAAACCTTACGTACTTGGATAACTTCATCAGTTGAACGGACATTAAATAAACTTTTGTAGTTTAATAAACATTCTATATTTTGATAACTTCATTAATTAAACTTTTGTAAATCTCGCACATATTTGTAATTAAATTGACTGGACATAAAAATGAAATTAAAATCACGCAAACATTGGAATTAGAATGAATTAGAAAATTCAAAATAAAAAGGTGTTTCTTTCATTAAAAATGTTTAATCTTCCAATTAGCAAGTGCTAAAATTTTATTTATTTTTAATAATATATTAGTTTTAATATTATACTATATACATTTTTAATGTTTAATCGTACAAAATATGTGTGATTAAACATATAAAAAATGTATATATAGAAAAATATTGCAAATAAGTAATAATGTTTTTAGTTTACATTTTTGATAAAATACAGAAAGAGGGAGAACAAAAAGAAAACATTGCAAAGAGGATAAACAGCTACAAAACCAAGCAGCTACAATTCCAAAGTCTATATTTACATTTTATGATGTCTAAATTTCTTAATTACAAATTAAGTTGAAACTTTTTGTACTTTTACTTCTTTAAGACAATCCCGAAATCTTGGGAAATTTGGGAGACTAATCCCAGGATTTTGGGATGAACAATTTGTACGGAATCCCGGGATTTCGGGATCCCAGGATTGCCATCCTTAGTTTTATTCAATTTGTAAAAAAATATTCTAGAAATAGATTTAAATTCAATAAATCATATATAGATGGATTATTTGATATATATGTGGATATTGGTAATCTTCATAATATTAATAATACAACAATCCTTACATACTATGTAATAGTATACTAATCTTTATATACTATTACAATTTATTTTAAAATAAATAAATAACAATAATTTTAAAAAGTATTAGTTAGAATCAATACAATTTATATAGTAATATATATTAAGTTACTGAGTAATTTAAAACTATAAGAAAAGCCTAAAAATCCCTGAAATAAATAAAAAATAATAATTTTAAAAAGTGCTAGTTTGAATCATGAATAGATAATTAGAAAGTGGTTTATAAATCCAGTCATAGTTTTATTTTGGAAAACATTGAAAAATGATGATCAAATACCGATTCCTAAATACCAATAAAAGTCCTAAAAATGCACAATATAAGTCCCCTAATGGAAAAAGAAAGCCAAAAAAAACTTGATTACTATTCTATTTTTGTTATATCATCCAATGGTAACAATTTATCACAATTTAAAACAAAGTTTAATAATTTTAGAACAAAAATTACTAAGTAATTTAATAACAATAAAAAAAGCCTAAAAATGCACAAATATGGTAAATCAAGATCTTTTAGCAACAAATGAAGACAAATAAAATTTTTTTCCCATTTAAATTATATAGTTCACGAGCGATAATTGATTATAGTTACCTTATAGTACCGGGCTCAACTTGTCTCTCTGCGCAGCGGTCTTGTTTGTTAAGGTTCATGTTTTGGAGTTATAGAGTTGAGAGAGGGTTAAAACTACCTTTAAGTAGCCTCCTCATCTGTAGTGGCATTCTCGGCCTTGGGGAGGTGAATTAAAAAAAAAAAATCTTGGCATTTCTTTTGAATAGATACCAATGAGTTTTGGTCAAAAATTCACTGTCAAAACCATCTAACATTATTAGTGGAACAAACATTCAAGCATATTTAATACTTATGTGTTTTAAAATCCGTGATCCACTTGTTCTCATAAAAGCCATTACTACTTATATAAGACCCATTTTTTTAAATTGCTCTTTGATCTGGTCACTACATTAAACTAAATTAATAAATGCAGTTAAAAAAGTCCAAAGACTTAATAAGTTCAGTACATGGTTTGGAACTACTCGAAACTCGCAAAATAAAGTATCAAATTAATGTTTTTGAATATTATTTTTCTTTTAGAGTTGTAAATATTTGGAATAACTTGCCATAATAATTGGAATAATAAGATTATTCCAAATAGAATAAAAGAATAAGAATTAACTTTAGAATAAAAATTAACTTCATCAATTTTGAAAAATACTGTTCCTGCTTATTGCATTTCATGTAACAGATTTTGTCAAAGTTGTACTTTATTTCTTAATTTTATAATTTTTAATATACTTATGTTATAGTTGCAGGGCACACTGTCATAGTCCTATTTATTTTTTGGACCTTGGTGTCCTTCAGAACATGTTTTACTATTCTAATATATTTAAATTAATCACCTAATATGATAAAATCTTTATTTTCTTTTTTTGTCTTTGTACTTGGAAAACTATAAAACAGAAAAATATCTACAAGAAAATTTCATTTAGTTAAAGAAAATTAATTTAAATTTTGCTACTACTGTTTTTTAATTGTCTAACAGAGATCCATTGCATCGATAATGGCCCTCTGACATCTTTAGTATCAGATTAGTATCATCTATTTTACTTTCTTTCTTTTTTTATATTTCAACATCTTTTTTAAATGTTATGCTAATTTTTGATGGTATCAAGATAGTTTTTAACAAATTAATAAAATTTATTTTTTGAATTAAAGGAGTTTGCAGAATATCTTCGTGAGTTTGTTCCACATAATACCGATTTGATTAAAAAAACACAGCAGTCTGTTAGTGAACTTGAAGAAGTCAAACACAAATTAGAAGATCAGAAAAAAGAAATTGATGAAAAGATGAAAAAAGAAATGGAAGGTAAAATAAAATACTTCTCCGATCTTTATTTAACATTAACATTTTATTTTGTGTTTCAGAAGATTCTAAAAGACATTTTATCTCTCTTTTTTTTGATTTTGACAAATGGTTTGTTTGGTTTTTAGTTTTGGTTTTTTTATTTTTCCAATTTTTGTTGAAACCTCTAACATAAATGGTTTACTTATGGTCAGTCATTTTTAAACTTTTTTTTTAAGTCTGTATAAAGATAATTTGAAGTTTTGTTTAGAATTTGAAAAAGTGGAAAATGAAAGAGTTCAATTAAAACTGTCAGAATATCAAGCTCAAATTGATAAGGAAATTGAAGAAGAGAGGTTGAAAAATGAAAAAATTATACAAACTTTGAATTCTCGAAAAGATGCTCTTCTATATGGAAAAAAGGTTTTTGAAAAACTTGAAATCATATATATTATATGTTATTTACAATATATACAATTTTTATTATAGTTATTTAAAAAATTTTACATAATGCTAATGAAAAAATTTCACAAAATTGTATTGTTTTTTAAAATATATAGGAAAAAGTAAAGGAAGAAATAAAACTACTTGTAGAACGAGGTGCTTCTCTAGAAGACCAAGATGCATTACTTAAAGAACACAACAAAGATCTTGCTAAACTTATGAACAAAATGGATTCAGATCGGTTAAGAATGCAAAGCCAGTTAGAAAGAAAGTAATCATTTTATTCGCTATGTCATTTTTTTTTTCTGAAAAAAAAGAAGGAGGCTGAATAACAATAACTCAATTATTTTATTATTTTAATTTAAAAATTAAACTTGATTATATAACAATTTTTATTAGTAGAATGTTATAGAAAATAAAATATCACTTTCATCAATCAATGTTTTTTTGATTAGATAATGAAAATGTTATAATTTCTTTATTTGAATTAATTTGCAAACAACATCATTAAAGTATATTTTGCATATATTATTGATTGCATAAAGTATATTTTGCATATACTATTGATTGCATAAAGTATATTTTGCATATATTATTGATTGCATAAAGTGGGTTTACAGAAAAAACAATTAAATAAAAAAGTTTACAGAAAAATAAATGTAAAAATGTTATCAAATTAAATCATTATTAAGTAATAATTGTTTTAAATTTTATAATAATACAATTTTGTTTTACAAACCTCTTTTAAATTGCTTTCAGGCTTGAAAAGAAGCGTGAAGAACGACACCTGAATAAATTGAAAGAAGTGCAGCTTCAATTAGAAGAGAAAAAAGAGGAATTTCTTGAAACTTTGCATAGCAAAGAAGAACAATTAAATGTAGAAAATGGCTTAGCATTACAAAAAACATTGAATGTTGACATTTTGTTGCTTACTCCCCGAGAATCAGATGATGATGAACATGTAAAAATAAATTTTATACATACATTTTACATTTATTTTTGTAAAATTTTTATTCAAGTGAATATTTGTTCATACTTCAAAATTAATTTTGATGTTTAGTTACCAGTTTCTTATCAAATGGCAGCACCAATGGGTGACTTAGAAATAACAAAATTACTTATGGATTCACCACTGTATAATGCACTGCTTCGTGTAAAAGGAAAACTATCTATGGAGATGAAATCCTTGGAAACATCTTGTAAGCAATATGACTGTGGTACTTTTAAAATGCATTTGAAAAAATAAATATACATTAAATAAATGTTTGCATTAAATAAATGAAATAAATAATTTTAGGTAGTTATAACAACTATTGTTGCTTTTACAAGTATATTTATAAAACATTTATAAAATATTTATAAAAAATTTATAAAACATTTATAAAACATTTATAAAACAATTATAAAACATTTATAAAACATTTATAAAACATTTATAAAACATTTATAAAGAATTTATAAAACATTTATAAAACATTTATAAAAAACTAAAAAGTCATTTAAAAAAATAAAGTTTAATGTTTTGTAATATAAGGGTTATTTAAATGTTTTTTTTGTGTCTTTGAATTGATTTTATTAGTTATGTATCTTGAAGTTTATATTTTCTATTATTTTAAATGATAAAATTATTGGAAGTATTGTACAATACCATTTCAACATTTATAAAATTATAAATATTGAATTAATAACAGTTGTTAATATAACAGTAAATTTTTTATTCTTATTCTTTTACTTTTTTAGCACCAAACTGTGATATGCCCAACAACAATTCCAAGTATGAAAAAGAAAGTTTAAACAATAATCTTGTACCTGTAGACTTAAGTAAAATGAGTGCTCGTGATTTTATCATATACAAGTTTTCATGCTTTATTCGGGATTTGCTTATTGTTCATTGTGCTCATAAACCTGTTGACATACTTGTGGCTGATGAACTTCCAGGAAATACTTCACTTATGGGTAATTCTTACAGAAATTCTTTTTTTTATGATTCTCATAACAGAATTCTCTACATGCGACATAAAGATTTGGATAAAATTGGAGAGTTTGTATTGGTTCTAGTGCACACATTGTCACATGTCCATGTTGAAGACATGCGAAATGATCAAGATCCAAAGTTTTTACAAGAGTTCCACAAAGCTTTGGGTGTTGTTTTTTTCGATTTATTTTTATCTCGTTTCCGACGCTTTAATGCATTTAATGAGGCATTATTGAATTTTCCAGAAGAAACTGCTCAAAATGAACTAAAGAGTAAAATGATATTAGAAAGTTTGTTTGGTGCTACTCACAACGAACATGATCGAGAAAATCTTGTTGACTCCTTGTTGGATAGTAAACTACTCCGAAATCAAAATAGTGGTGAATTGTTTAGTCATGATGCAATATTTCAAAGGTTAAGTAAATACACCGATTTTGTTGTTGGAAACAAACTAAAAAGTTTTCTTGGTGAAGTTGAAGAGAAATTAAAAAGTGCTAAATGTCAGGGAACTCAAACTGAAATTGACCGGCGTTTATTTCAATTAAAGGTATACTTTAGCAATATTTACCATAATTTAGCATAACTACATAATTATTTACTATAATTTAAGTAAAAAGTTAAGTATTGTGTAATAAGTTTGCTGAGTAATTATGTGATCATCGCAATTAATAATAAATAACAATAAATTAAGGTAAAATTAAATTCAAAAAAAAAAAAACAATAAATTTAACTTCAATTTTTATAATATGTTAAAAAATTTAAAACAGATCGCTAACAAGTTTGTTCGTGACAAAGACAACACAGTGTAATACATTTATTGTTTCCAGGTTTTAAGTGTTTTTTCCTGATTTGTTATATGCTGATTATGTTTTTTTATATGCTGATTATGATGTGTTTTATGCTGATTACGATTTGTTATATACTGATCATGTTTTGTTATATGCTGATTATGATTTGTTATATGCTGATTATGATAAAAAACATTATCATTAAATCAGGTTAGGTTTGTGATCAGGATGTTGGTTTTTCAAAATTTAAAATTTTTGAAGAAAAGTATTATTTTTCAGTACATCAATTCATAACATTAAATCAACATAGAAGATATTTACATTGTAAAAATCAACATTGAAGATATTTACATTGTAAAAATTAACTAAGAATTTACATTGTAAAACAATATAGTAAAATAAATTGTGTAAAACCATGGATTTTCAGGATTCACAGTCTTAGTTGAGGTTGCACTCTCGTGTTAGTTCCCAGATATAGTACCCTATCATTTTCTCATTGCAATAATTTTAGTACCTCCACACTCTCCTTCACGTCTTTGTGGTATTATTCATCTTGTTCTTCAGAGTATTTGTCCTTGAATTTGTCCAGGTGGGTGAGTCCTATAAAGCGAAAAGCTTTAATTAGATTAATCACTTATTGCCTGAAGTTTTTAGCTTTATGGTTGCCCAGAAAGCCATTAAAATTTTTCTTGAAGCAGTTCCATGCTTTTCCCTCAGTAATACTAATTTTGCTAGAAAAATACGTTGATTTGAGTGTTGATACCTTATCTACCCTGGAGACCAAGCAAGAAAGCTACCATCTTAAACTCTGTAGCGATTTCCAAAGAGTATTTGTTGTATTGCAGAGCTTCTACAAGGGCTTTTACACTGAAGTAATCTTCTTTCAGACTTACTGAATAAGCTAGGGGAAGTTGGCAATTCGTTTTAGTTTTGTAGAAATGCATCCTTTAAACTTTTGGTAGAGCTGTCTATAAATAGCCGTCAGTTTGTGGGCTTAAATGGCACCTCAATTGTCGCAAACTGTTATCATGACAAAGGCTAAGGCCATTTCTAATAGTAAAAAAGCTTGAAAAATCGTTTTCTATGATTAGTAACATGTCTTTCTTCTTTGATCAAGTTCCACTGCTTCATTATAGAAATGAAGTTTAGTTATAAATCATATAACTAAATCATTAACTTCTTTTTGGTTAGAAAAATAAGCAACTTTTTCTAATTTTTTACGTAATCTAATTACTCAGTATCATAATCTTCTTCATCTTTATGATTTTGTTTGTGATCAATTTATTCTTAATACCGAAACCTTTTTTTTTTTAATTCTTTATCTAATAGAAACTAAATCCACCTCTACAGTTGATCTCACGTCAAGCAATGAATAAAGCCAAACTATTTTTTCTTTTCTCAATATTTTAAAAATTATTCGAAACCGGTATTGGATCAAAAATTGGTGAATGATTAATTATATTTTTTGTGGAATTTAAAAAAATAAAGTAAAAAAAGAATTTTTTAAACAGTTTTTACTTGATATTTTATCTTAGAAAGGGTTTAAAAGGATACATTTTATAATAGGGAGAGCTATTTTCAAGCATATGACCCTACGTAGCATTAAATTTAATATTAGATAAAAACATAGCTTAACCCTCGAATAATAAATACTTTGTGAATTTTTTTTTCACATAAAAAACCGTTGTTCTACCTGTTCAGTAACTTATAAAGACAGATACTTAAATATATGTAACTTATAAAGACAGATACTTAAATATATGTAACTTATAAAGACAGATACTTAAATATATGTAACTTATAAAGACAGATACTTAAATATATGTAACTTATAAAGACAGATACTTAAATATATGTAACTTATAAAGACAGATACTTAAATATATGTAACTTATAAAGACAGATACTTAAATATATGTAACTTATAAAGACAGATACTTAAATATATGTAACTTATAAAGACAGATACTTAAATATATGTAACTTATAAAGACAGATACTTAAATATATGTAACTTATAAAGACAGATACTTAAATATATGTAACTTATAAAGACAGATACTTAAATATATGTAACTTATAAAGACAGATACTTAAATATATGTAACATAATTAAATATATGTAACAGTTTGCGCATAGAAATTTGTAAAAAAGCAAAGCACTCCGGTTTTTTAAAATTTAACTCAATGTTAGATTTTAAAAAACCAATGTTAACTCAAAGTATCAATGTTTTTTGAAACCGTATAGCCGTATCCTAAAGTATTAGTAAATGTATTTTATTTAGTTATTATTTTTTGCTCTTGTTGTTTATTTCAGGAAAAAGATTTGACTTCTTTCAATAATATGGACAAAAATATAGATGCAATTCAGAGGTTTTCTTGTCAGAGTGTTCGAAATTCTGCTCTAGCTCGGACCTCACTAAATCTTTCTTTGATTCCGAAACGGTCAAATTCCAATCAACGAGGTGACCCAGATGGCGCTGAAGATGATTATTACGAGATATTTTTAAATTCTCAAATTAACGATTTACAAGAAAAAATAGATGAGGTGGACTGTCAATTTACAAATTATACAAGACAATCACTAGTTCTCTCAAACCAAATTAAAAGAATGGAAGGAGAACTGATTGGTCAAGTTGAAAGCGCGCGAAATGCTTTAAACAACTCAGACTTGCTTAATTTAAGTGAAATTGTTCATAATTCAAATAATAACTTAAATGCGGCTCGTTCTCAGCTTACCCATGCTATTATTGGAAAGTCGGAATGCATTAAAAGATTAGACGCTTATAAGAACGAACTTGCTGAAAGACAGTCTATGCTTGATCAGCATAAAAGAAAATCTGAGAAGTGAAAAGATTCAGGCAAATTCTCTGAAACTTAAGAGCAAAATACATGAATATGTATTAGCTATAAAAAAAAAACTGAACTGATATTACCTATTAGATTTTTAACTTTGGTAATGTTCATTTACAATCATTTTTTAATTGCATAAATTTAATTGTGTAAATAAAAACTTAAAAAAAGCGTTAAAAATACATATTCTTCTAAAATTTAACAAAAATATAAAGAATAAAAAAGCTCTACTTATGAACAGTTTCCCTGATTTCAACTTTTGTCGTTAGTAATGTGATCAATATGATGCTTCCAGTTGCTTCCAAGGCAAAAAATAAAATCGATTATTTTATATTTTTTTTATTGAAAAATTTATTCTGCAAAACTTAATTGTCTTTTAAAAGTGTTGAATATAAAGAAATGTTCACTTTTCTTAATATTCAACGCTTAATATTTATATTTATTTAAATTTTGTATATTCATTTGTATTTTTATGTGTGAGTAACTTATATATTAATATATCAAATTTTATATGGTCGGTTAACGACTATGATGTCTATATACAGCCGGATACATTTAAATATTTGTTGACTTGGTATTTTTATTTTACGAAATAAAACAAAAAAGAGTGTATGCAGTCGTGGAATTTAATAAAAGGGTTTATGCTTCGTTTATGCAAGTAACTATGTGATATACTTATATAGAGAGATATAGAAGGATTGATATAATGCATCTTTAAAAGTTTTTTTTTCTCACCTTTCATTAAGGCGCACCTTTCATTAGACGGTACTGCCAGGGACGTGATGTTTTTTTTCTGTCATGTTTTTAGTCAAAGGTTTACTGTCAATTTTAGTTTTTTTTTGTTGGCAGTTTCTGGACCAATGAAATAGAAAGTATTTTGTTTTGTTAAGTATAAAGAATTGTAAATCTATTCTATAGAATGTTTTGAGTAATTTAATGAACGAACTGATATATAAAACAATGCAAATAATTAGTTTTAAATCCATCCCATCAAAACCAATTTTGAACAGTTTTTGGTAAAATCCACACATTTAAAATTAAGAAGTAATTTAACGAAAAGAAGAATAAACTACATCATCAAAGTGCCATTTTTACGACAATTTTTAAAATGGTAATATAGTTTTTTCTATGCCCTTTTTGTATTCTTGTCCAGCTTACATAGATCATCTAGACAAACCAAGTTCCAAGGAAGTTAGTTAAACTCCAACTAGTTATGAATAGGTTAGATAACTTGAAACCACGGACTGAAAGAAAAAATGTTCGAAGAAAAATAAATAGTCAGTTAAAAAGTAAAACTCAAAAAACAGAACTTATTTTTAGCTGCTACTGTTATTAAAATTATTAACAAACCGATGTACTTTTATTAATACTATATTATGGCCGACGCCACCAGGAAGAATAGTGGGGGCCAAAGTGATAAACTCTCAGTCAATCCCCCACACACACACACTCTCACACACTTTTTTTCTGTAGAACTTTTATATATATATATATATACATACATATATATATATATATATATATATATATATATATATATATATATATATATATATAAATTTCAAGATATTGAGGACTTTTTTAAAAGATGACAATTGTGCTCCCCCTCTCTTCCTTTCAAAACCTGTGTCGTCAATCCTGTATATTTTTGTTATTCTACCTGATGGTACCTTTTTTTTTTATGTTAATTCACCAGAACCATAAAATCTACATCGGCTAGAGCTTAGATATTATCTAAAAACTAAAATAAGATTAAAAAGTAAAAGTAAAAAAAGCCATATAGATAGAAACATATATATAAAAAGCGATATAATGATTAAGCAATTAAGAAGTTTGAAGGATTGGTAATTTTAGAAACACAGGTTCTATGTAGCCGTAAAAATAATAAAAAGATCAGTATGTCTTTTTTGTAGCATAAAAAAATCTACCTGATTTACGTATATTTATAATTCTTAGCTGACGTAGTTTTGTTATTATTTTACGTTTCTTGTTTAAGTGCTACAAAATTATTTGTGGTACAACAATGTTTTCTTTGCTATTCATTAGCCAACATAAGACAAACCATATCGTTTTACTAATTTAACTGGAATATTAGTAAAACTGTTTTACTAAAACATTTATGATAAGAAGAAAATGCTTTGTATAATTCAAAATAGCTTTTCACTGAAGACAGCAGTGAAAGTAAAATAAAATGAAGAAAATAACATTTCATCGAAAATATCATTGTTTTCAGGTTGCATTACAGTAAAATCACCAAGTCCCCACAATTTGATGGGGCAACAAAATTTATATCATTGTAATTTTTGAACGCTAAGAAATTATTATATTACTAGCTGAGATCGGACTCGTAAAAATACGGGTCTTTGTAAGTCTATTCCAAACCGAACTTTTCTATACTTTTTCCTTATATATCCTAGCTTTCCGGATCCGTATAATACGGGTCTTTACCAAACCTACCATTTCTATACATATCTATTGCACAACGACTATTTATATACCTATTCCTTATTTACTTCAATATTTTTTAGTAAAACAATTTATTTTAAAAAAATAGAATTTTTTTCAATCTTGCATAATTATAGCAAAAAAATAATAATATATCAAAAAAAGTTCTAAAATTAAAAATAAAATTTTAAAGTTTTCTCATTTTATAGATACATTATACGCGATTATTCTATATAATGCCTGCAAACTCAAATATGCTAAAGGCATTTACACTTACAGACGTTTGTACGTAACGCTATACAAACGATCTTAGATCAGTAAAACATAGTCATAAAAAAAAGTTCATTCTTATGATTATAAACTAAATACTTCAGGTACAGATATATCACTTTACGTAAAAGAGATTGTATTTATTACAATAGTAATAAACAAATAGTTTTTGTCTATTAGAATATACCTCTTTTTTTTTTTATTAGAAAATATAT
Source organism: Hydra vulgaris (assembly GCF_038396675.1). Lineage (NCBI taxonomy): Eukaryota > Metazoa > Cnidaria > Hydrozoa > Anthoathecata > Hydridae > Hydra > Hydra vulgaris. Next base: position 45,843,125 of record NC_088920.1, on the reverse strand, counting down.
TCCATATATCTTTAAAAGAAGGAGTTTTTTTTTTTAATTTAAATAAAATCTTATTTCTACACCTTTTCAAAACGTAATTGAGAACTTGAAAGTTGTAATTAAGAAAAGTAAGATAAGTAATTGAAAAACATTTAGAATCTAGAAGTAGCAATATGTAATTAAGAAACACAACATGTAATTAGGAAATTTTAAAATGTAATTGAGAAACCTAACATGTAAATAGGAAATTGCAGTACGTAATTAGAAAAATAAAAGTTGTAATTAAGAACTCGTAATATGTCAATGAGAATATTTGTAACTACGAATTCACAATGCAAGCGTAAAGGCCATTATAAAAGATCTTCTTGGACATTTTAATAAGTTAATAATATCAAACTTAACATTTGTATGCACCAGCAATACAGTAATACAGTAATGGAATTGAAAGATCGTTGTGTCATTTGTCGATACACTATGAACAGAAAGTCTGTTATTAAAATCGAATCCGTGCAACCATTTATTTCACCAAATTTGTTTACATCCACTTCTGGAACAACCAGAACCACCTTGTCCAATTTGTAGACATGAAATACACACAACTGAACAAGTTGAAAGAACTAAACAACTTTCAACTGCAATTACTTTTAATTTTTTTGGTTTAGTGGCCTTTGTAAAGAGCTTTTAAATTTTGCGTCTAATTATCTCATTTCAACATATTCGTTGTATCATCCATACTGCGGCCGTTTTTCGAAACGCCTTAAGATAAAAAATCTATCTTTTTTACAAAATAAACTAGTATATAGCAAATAATTCTTATTTAAAAATATCCTGGTCTGGGCTTGAAAATACCCTGGTACGTTTTACTTATATTTTCTTAATTGAAAAAAAAAAGTAAATTATATTTTCTAAGGAAAAGATTATTTCATACATCTACATATATAAAGTAGATCTGTTATAAAACGGGTCAAAAACAAACACATCTAAAAACAAAAAGTTTAAAAAATTAAACAATCTAGGCCTAAAAATAAAAATAAATAAAATTAAACCAAAAAGTTTTAGAAAAAATAGCAACTAACATGTTATATAATCACGTAAAAGAAGTGACATAAAATAATCACTTGGAATCAGACATCTCTACAACAAAAAGAATTTGCCTACACAAACAAAAGATATTCAAAATATTTTAGCTTTAAAAAAAAAATACAGTTTAAAAAAAAAAGTTATAGTTTAGCAAAAGTTAATGAAAGTAAGAAAAAAATAGAATATGTTGTTGTCTTTTTTGTCGAATACGTTGTTGCTTTTTTGTCAAACGTACTGTTTTTTTGTCGAATATGTTGTTGTTTTATTTTTATTTTTTTTTTCCTCACTTTCGTTTTTTTTTTTTTTTTTTAATAATTTAATTTTAAAAATTTAAGCAACCAGGGTGTATGGAAATGACGAGCACTTTAAAGAGACTCAGCCATAGCAGATGGTAACTTTGCAATGGATTGTAAAGATGGCTTCCATGAGAAATCATTGGAAAAAAAAATCCGAAAACACTCAACACTCGATAAAAAAATAAGCTTCATAAGCACTGCCCCTGACAAATGCAATTTAATTGATTGCTCAACCTTACTCGCGTACGACGAATTCAATTTCAGCAATACCGAGTATTCAAATGTTGAAGTAGGAGATGGTATTGTGACTGTCAATATACAAAATGACTAGCCAACAGATAGTAAATTTCGAGATTGTCTCGAAGAAAATCATTTAACCCAGCTTATAACCTTTTCAACTTATCGCAGCACTCGTGAGAAACCTCCAAAAAACACACTGTATTGATCCTAACCAATAAACCAGATATATTAATCGACATAAAAGAAGCTATTCCGCTTGGCTACACTACCAAAAGCCAGACACACTATTTTGTTGATGGAGGTATAGTTCTCTCTGACCTAAAAACTAGAGAAACTGAATTTACCCATTCCTCTAACCTCTATAAGAAACGTCTGATCTGGAGCTAAGCCAACTACAACTCAATCGCAAATCTAAACGTTTGACTGGCAATCGGCTCTTGACGACTTAACTATATCCAAAAAATATCAAACGTTTATCAACAAATACATCATTACACGTTCCGTCAACGTCCACCCCATACACTAACAAGCAAAGAACATGGATGACCAATGATGTAGCACTGTCAAATTAAAAAGCGAACTCCGGGGCAATTTTATTGCTGCTAGCAAAACCAAAAAGCTAATTCTAAGCAAAATGCATAACCTGCAAGCAAAGCAATAAAAAAGCAGTCAAATCAGCAGTTCTTGCTTACGAAGAGGAACTGGTAAACAATAGCAGACATGACCGAAAAATAATTCACCTGTACGTTAAAAGCAAACAAGAAACACACAACCGCATCCGAGAACTTGAAACAACTAATTTTCTAACAAAAACAACAATCAACAACTTTAGATCCTAAAGTGATCCGCAACACATTAAACAATTATTTTCAATTTTGAATTTAACAAATTTTTTTCTTAAATCGGAACAAGCTCGTCAAGTATAACTTCTTATTTTAATGACAAATCAATTGATGAGTTTATTACATCCACCTAATTCAACTTAAAATTTTTCAAACCTAACATAAAGCGAATTTAAAGCAGCGTTTAAATCATTAAAACGAAATAAGGCAATTAGGGCGATTGCATCAATGAAAATTTTGTAATAGACTCCTTCGAAGTTTTGAAAGATATACTCTTTGAAATTTGTAAATCATCTATTGCTCAAGGATCTTTTGCAGACTCTCTAAAAGTAGCAAAAATAACTCCTATATTTAAAACAGGTGACCATTGTAACATTACAAATTATCGTCCTATTTCAGTTCTTACAGTTTTCTCTAAAATATTAGAAAGAATAATGTATAACAGAGTCTACAATTATTTTGTTGATACTAAACTTTTATATAATAATTAATTTGGCTTGCAGAGAAACAATTCTACTGAACACGCCATACTCCAACTAACATGTAGCATTTCTGATTCTTTTATAAATTCTCGTTATACCCAAGGAGTATTCATCAATTTGTGTAATGGTTTTGATAATGTCGATCACCACATTCTATTAAAAAAATTAGAACTCGATGGAATTAAAGATAAATCCCTGAGCTGGTTTAAAAGCTATCTTAGTAATTGTAAGCAGTTCGTTAATATCACGTTACATTCTTTAGTAAAGGGAAAGACTCTTCTTTGCTTTTTTTAATAAATGCAATATGTAGTGTCTCACAGGGATCCATAGTTGGGCGCATATTATTTTTAATACATATATAAATGACCTTAGCAAAGCCTCTAACTTAACCACTATAATTTTTGTTGATGACACAAACCTATTCCAATCTCATGAAAACATAAATACACTTTTTAATAATATGACACTAGAATTAAATAAAATCTCATATTGATTTAAAAGGATAGATTGTCTCTCAATATTGATAAAACAAAATGGACGCTTTTTTACCCAATATCTAGAAAAAAATGTTTACCAAATACGATGCTTGACCTCTTTATTGATAAAACAATACTAAAAAGGGAAAAAGTAACAACAATTCTTGGAGTTCTTGTAAACGAAAACTTATCTTAGAAACAACAAATCGATAATATCTCCATGAAAGTTGTTAAAAGTATTGGAATTATATATAAAGTTCAATACACAACAATTAAAACAACTATATCATTCGTTTATCCACTGCCATTTAAATTATGCAAATATTGTATGGGGAAGCGCCCACAAAACTAAACTTAAATCTCTTTATCAGCATCAGAACCACGCAGCTCGCTTAATTGATTTTGTAAATCGTTTTTCAAATTTAAAACCACTTCTGAAAGAAATGAAAGCCTTAAGGTGGTAGGCCTATGAAAAACTTTTTTTAAGCATGAAAGTTATATTTACTACAAAACTAAGCAGTTGTTAAAAATAATTATGAAACTAAACATAAAATCAAAAAAATGTATAAAAAAGTGCCTCGCTTGCCTCGAAATATTATTAAAAAGTGTGAAAAAAACGAAAACTTCAAAGCACAATTTCTCAAAAATGACAATAAATCAAAATTCCAAATTTAGTATGGTAGTTCTACATATGTATAAAATTCATTTGTCATAGGGTTTTTAAATTTGCCTCCCTAGTTCAGATTATATTGACTTTTAAACTTGAATATATGTTTTTATGAAAAAACTCTAACAGATAAAACAACATTGTAGCGTCCCAAAAAAAGAAATTTTAAAACTCTTATGACAAATGAATTCTTTATGTATGAAGAACATATCCTGAAAATTTCAGCGTAATTGCTGAATTTAAACTGGAGATATCATGTTTTAAAATTCTAAAAAAAACTAAAAATCTCAAAATGAGGAAAATCAAGTCAAAAATTAAAAATCAAAATTTGTGACTATAAACACTCCTTAAAAGCTACCAGAGCTATATGAATCTGTTTTTTCAGTATCCAAGTATCCCTTATGAAGAGATATAAGTTTTTTTATTTGCTTTTTGCATATTGAAGTTGATTTACGACTCTTGTTTGCAATTCTTTTTTGGTCCTTTAAAACCAGTTTTGGAATAGTCACTGATCCTAACAATCCGAAGTAACTTAAAACAGATTTTACCCCATCTCCTTCATCATTATAATGAACTATTGCAGAGTTTATACAAAGTTCAAATGTTCTTCTACTTACAAAAATATTTTTAGGACAACGAGTCCATAAAATTGAATGAAATGCTTTATTTGAATTTTGGGTTTGACCACGTAAACATTTTCTAAGCAAATTATCATCAGATAAATCTTTAAAAATAGGTTTTATTATATTATGAATAAAGATAGGTAAGTTAATTTAAGTAGTGTGAGTATTTGTAACTTTAGGCTTGTCTAATTGCCACTTGCACCAGAAATATTCATCCCTAGGACACATATAATGACGAATGCTATTATCACTGAAATTTGTGCTGTACCACAAAACTGCTCCTCCTGCTTTTTTCATTGCATAAATGTTGTTAGTGTTATTTCTAATTGCAATACCATAATAATTCTGCATTGGGTTAATTGCACTATTAGTCAAATTTCTTTTTCCGTGTAGGGGTTTTTCTGTTCCATTATACTTCCGAATGATTTTTCGCAAGCGTGTACCAAGTCGCTTTTGCACATGCCCAATGCATTCTAATTTTATTGGTTGAATATTATAATTTTTATATGGATTAGATTATTCAACTTCTTTAAAAGAGGAAGTATCACCATCCCCTAGGTATTCATGATAAATCAAATTATATTTTTCAACTGATCGAGAAAAGATTTCCGATGCACCATCTGCTTCCATTGCACCAGATGACTTTATATGGTTAATGTGACATGTGTGATCTGCTTTCCGTAAAAAATTTTGCTTGATGCTTTTTCCAGAAGACATTCCAATTATACATAAGTGCAACTTGTTTGATTTAAATCAAAAGTAGAAATATTCATAAATAACGATTTTATACCACATCCAATATTAAACAGTTTAGTATGACAATTATTATAAGAAAATGTAACTTAAAAGCATGAACAAAAACACCGCAGATCAATATTATATTGGAAAAAAAAGGTTTACAAGATTTGTCATTTTGGCCACCTAATTTGGGTAAAAAAGGTCTCAACTTTTCGTTGCTACGGCGTTGCCAAGGCAAATAAATAAACTAGCAAATATAATATGTTAATTTAAACCCTTTTAGTTTGATCAAACCTAAACAAGTCATATATCAGCAGATAGAGGATAAATTTTTATATAAAACAATAAATAAAATATTTTCTCAATTTTTGATCAAAAATCTCTATTTTTCATAGGTCTTCCACCTTAAATGTATACGAACTAAATGTCTATAATATTTGTTTCATGTTTAAATATAAAAAACATTTATCTCCTGATGTATTTATAAACTTTTATAATGTAAAACCCATAAACATTCTTGGCAATGGAAAAAATCTATAAGGGCCTCTCTGTCAAACTAAACTTAAACAACTATTTATTTCTTAACGCGCTTATTTATGGAATAAAATAGTTTTGCCAAATTTTGAATAAATATATAGCTTAACTTTGACCTACTTGAGCCCCACTATCATATAAAACTCCCTAGCAACCTCATAGCAACATGTTTTTAACTTGTTTTGAAAGTGGTTTTGGACTTGTTTTTTCAATAGCAATTTTGAGATGAAAGCATAAAGTCATCAAGAAAGAATTGCTCTTGTTTTCCCGGTCTAAACTGCATTGATAGAAGTCACAAACCTTATTAAACAGAGCACAAACATTCTTGTTGCTTATTTGATTTTTTTTGTTAAGATGTCAAGTAAAAAAAATTTATCTAGAAAAGTTAAAAGAAAATGGAATGGATGTCAAAATTTTTATGGTATGGCTATTAGAGCCAATAAAGGAGATACCAAATGAAAAAAGCAGTTTATGCTATATTCTTTCATTTTACTAGCTTTCCTAATAATGATTATTGACACTAATTTTGCCCTAGAACAACAACTAAAACATGGTGTAAGTACTGGAATAGTAGCAAGAAAAATATAACTTCATCTATGTCAATTCCACCATGGATAAAGACTTTAATTCTTCCTATTATCCAAGACCTACAAGCTGACGAGTTACTCAAAAAATGCCTGCATGGTAAAACTCAGAATGGTAATGAAGCATTAAACTCTTTGATATGGTCTCGTGTACCCAAAAACAACTTTGTAGGGAAAAATGTTCTTGAAATGGGTGTTCATTCAGCCGTGATCCATTACAATGATGGTGCAAATGGTGTCTTAAATGTACAAAAGTATTATGGTTTAACTGGTTCAGTAACTTGTAAAAAATCAATTTTAGCAAATATTGCTCGTGTTAAACGAATTAATTTAAAATCGAATAATGAAGGAAAAAGTAGGGGAAAATCTTTAAGATCAAATAAAATGGTTTCCCGTGATGCTGAGCAGGATAAGAAAAGCGAATTTTATGTAGCTGGTGGTTTTTAGTAGTTTTAACACTTCAAAATGATCTATTCTTTTTTATTTCTTGTTTTTTTGCATAAATGTTTTTTTAGGGTTTTTTAAAATTCAAAACATGATAACTTAAGTACAGTTTATGTTTATGAGCTGAAATTTTCAGGAAATGTTTATTTAATATTGATGCTCCGGTTGACCCATGGGTTTTTCTTGGATTTGGTTAGATAAAAAGTTATTGCTATAAATCTATAGAGGAAGTCAAAAATTTTCAATTTTTTTAGTAAATTCGTGATAAAAAGAGTAATTTTCAAAAAATTTAAAAATGCATGGGTTAAACGGTATATAATAAATTGTTTTATAACTGTATCGATTTTTAATCCATAATCTTTTCACTAGATAAAGATATTATGTTTTGAAATAAAGCCTTTGTTGTTCTTTTTTCCGCCATTATGCATTTTTAATAAGTTTTAAAATTTATCTTTTTAAATAAAAATAATTATAACACTTTATTAAAACAAGTTTTCATCAAAAAGATACTATTTATATAGTATTTCACAGTTTCATTTTTTCCCTGGTGTACCACCTTAAACTTCTTTCAAACAAAAATTAAATAAAGTTTTCTTTTCAGCAGAAAATATTTTTTCTTGTTTTTAATTCTTTTGTCTCATATATTTTCTCTAGTATGTTTAAATTTTAAATGCACTGTTATTAATTTATGTTGATTTATTTTTATTGGTTTAATTTTATTGTTATTATTATTATATTTGATATTGTAAAGGGCTTTATGATAAGATCGTATGATCTTCTGGAAGTCCTGCCGATTATATTTGTTAATAAACTATTCTGTAATTGTAGTTTTTTTTTTATCGAAGGCAAATAAATTTAAAAAAAATCAGGTTTTGAAGTTGAGCCACTAGGACCTTTTCCAACATTCAACCTTCGTTTCACAAACATGCAACAACCAACCACATTCACATCATCTCAATCTGTTATAGAAAACAAATCAATGAGCTGAACAGAACCAAATCAATGAGCTTTGAAAGCGTTCACCCACGCGTCCTGAAATACTGTGCTGCAGGCTTTGCTACCCCACTAAACATCATACTCTCTGATTTTTTTAAAGCTGACGAAGTACCGTCTCGATGGAAAAAACTGAAATTACTCATATCTCCAAAAAGGCTGCAAGTCGAATCCATCAAACTATCAACCTGTCTCAGGCACATGTGCCTCTTACAAGGTATTGAAAAGCGTTGTACACAGACACATTACTGACCACCTGAACAAAAATAAACTCATCAGCTATGCTCAATACGGGTTCCAAAAATGAAAAGGTTGCGTCACAAACCTACTTGAAATTTGAGTCATTTTTAACTCAAGACATGGACAAATCGGAGCAAGTTTAACACCGAGCCACAAAATTTATTGCTAACTTAAAACACTTGCCTTATATTCAGAGACTATCAAGACTTAACCCGACAACGCTAACCGAACGACGAGACCTTATTGAGCAATACAAAATCATAAGCCAAATAACTTTTTAAGCCATAAGCCTAAGGTAACTTTTCAGTCCTTTAGCTTCAACCAAACACCGAGTCTTTTAAAGTCTTCTACCACATGGATACACAAAACAACTGAAAGTACAACTTGTGTTAAACTGCGCAGAAAAAAACAACCTACTCACGAACCGCGTTGTGGAATGCTTTAAGCTAAAATGTGGTGGACTTAAAGAACCTAAACAATTTCAAATACATTTCTTTTACGTCGGCGTCTTAACTTTAGCTGAAATCTAAAAAACTCGTCTTTTTAAAATCAAAATTCGTCTGCTGCTTTATAATACAGCAGACGAATTTTGTTATAAAAAACTCTATTTTGCATGCAAATAGTTTTTTTTTTTTCAGAATATAAATTTAAATCAAAAATTGTATTTTGTGACTCTTTTTGTTTAATTTTATTAAAAAAGCTTTTTTAATTAAAAACTTGATTCCTTACCAGCTATCAATCAAAACCAAAAATTATCCCGTTATTATTGATTTTCATGAGCGGGTTTTAGTGCTTTGACACCTGCCTAATATATTTCCTAGTGTTTTTTTTTTTGACAATTTTCTAAAATTTAAGTTATGATTTTAATCAATTTCTTTAAAAAAATTATTTTTTTAATCAAATTTAAGTTTTTCAAAAACAAATTTTTAATGCAAGTACTCTAAGACTTTTAATTTATACATACTCTTTTGTTTTTTAACTTTTTGATATAAAATTTTTGAAAAAACTTGCAAAACGATTTTACAAGTAATTAGCTGAATTAATTTTTTTGCTAGTTTCTTGTGTAAATGAGACAATAATGTAGCAATTAATATATTCTTCTATACAGTGAGAAAATATTGTAGCTAAGTTCTGTCTTTACCATTAAAAACAAGTATAATGCTATGTTCCACAATGCTGTTAATAGTTTTATGATACATAGATTAAAAGCTATTTTTTTCCAAGTTAACTTTATAAATTTAAAATTTCAACACAAAATACTCGCTAAAAAAAATATTTTTACATGGGTGTTTACATGTTTATTTTTCCACTGTTTTAAACTCACAAGAAAATTTGAAATCTCGACGCAATTCGCTTATTTTTCTTGAACTCATTGTAACCATGCATTAATAAAATATGTAAAAGAAATTCGCATACATTTAATTTTTAAGAATTATTTTTTAAAGTTTGTGTAAAACTATTTATACTAGAAAAATAGAACATTTAAAACAAAAACATGTAAAAAGAAAAAGATAATAAAAAACTAATTTGATATAAAAATTAGAAAACCATCAACAACCAAATTTCCAGAACCGAAATCCAATTCTTTTAAGTCAGTTATACTTTGAAGTGTAATCAGTCATTGACCTTTCTTTTTACAATATAATAAGATATCTTTCAACATATTTACATTGCTATGCACAAAATTTACAGTAACTAACTCTTGCAAAAGAAGAAAAATAATTTTTAAAAAAATCAACAAAAAAAAAGTTCAAGTGTGTGATAAAAAGTGTTTTAAAAATATCAAAAAAGGGGGTTTGTATAAATAAAGCCTTCGTGTTCGTTTTACCTGTAATCCAAATTACTTCAAAGAAAAAAAATTGAAAATAAAACAAGGTTTATACAAAATGAGAACTCTACTAGTAGAGGAAAAAAATTTTAAAAGATAAAAATTGAAAAACAAATAAGCAACAAAACATAACAAAAAGTTGTTTAAAAATATATATATATATATCTGTTTTAACCTTTTTGTTGTTAAATATTGAAAAATATTATCTTTTTTATGTTCATGTCCTTGCTTGTCTTTTTCTTATACCTAAATAAAGCATAAGCTCTTTTTATTCATATATTCATATTTTTAAAACAATTTGTAAACGTTTTAAAGAAAATTATACACATTTCTTCGAGTCTGTGTTTTAAATCAAATAAAAATTATAACTTTTAACCACCATGATTAAAAAAAAAGAATAATATCTTTTAACACTGTGATTTTTAGTAGTCATTTTTCAGAGTGTGTGTGTGTTTGTATATGTGTATATGTGTATATATATATATATATATATATGTATATATATATATATATATATATATATATATATATATATATGAAATAATATAACAAGTTGTTGAAGAAAAAAATTAGATAAGTGTTAGATAAATGCCCAAATTCATAGTAGGTTTCAATCGTAAACTAACTCAACACTTACATCACTTTTATGAGGTTTCAATGGTAAACTAACAGAACACTTACATCACCAACGTAGGATGGTTTCAATCATAAACTAACTGAACATTTACTAGTAAGCGACCGGGGTTGATATTTGACCGAGGCCGGGGCCAGGTTTAATAAAATATAGCCAAAGGCCTGAGTTTGTGACTGGGGCTGCATAAACATTTATACATCTTAAAGTATATTTTTTTAAATTCTAAATTCATGTTATATTTTGTATATATATGCATATATAAACATCATTATGATCAACATGATCATCATTACCATCATGATCACCATCAGCATCATCATAATCACGGTTTAGCCTTCCTCTTTTATGCTGTTCTGCTAATATAAACAATCTAGAGCATTTTCTTTTCCTAACTAAAGCTCATTCATACAATATGTAAGGCACTCTCTTCAAGATTTCTTACTTCTACCACTACCATTTTCTCCTGAAGCTGCTACCTCTCTACATGCTGATACCTAAATTACTTTAATCTTTTCTAAAAAACTTGTTGGATACAAGGTTTTTTTTCTAATCTGCCTAAGATTATGCCTCCTTTTCATCCATCTGATCATCTTCTCTTTCAACAAATACTACACTATATAAATACTAAAGTTTAAATAAATGTGAAAAGGATATTGTATGTCAGCATCTAAATAAATAGCAAACATATATGTTTATATCAATAATATGTATGCATAAAGCGCATCTTGGAGGCTTTTATTTTTTCTGGAATAAAAGTTTGGAAACTTTTATTTCTTCTCTTCAATTTTAAGTCAAGACTCATTCTACTCCACATATTTTACTATCTTGAGCAGTTGTTTTATTAAACATTATTCATTTTTTTCATACTTTTTACAAGAACATCTCTCTTAAGAACAAATGGTCTTTTAATATTCCATGGAGCCAATGTAAAAATGTCCTGTCTGATGTTAAGCTCAGTTACTCTCAGTTTACTAAGTCTTGTATCTTATTTCAGATGTTAGGTTCTAGAGACTTAATCTTCAACAGTGTCATTAACTAAAGTGAGTCTAACATTTAACCTCTATTTCGTGAGTCTTATTTTTTTACTTCTCTTTAGAATAAAGCAGAGTTATTTGCAAAGAAATCTTACTCTAATTTGACTCTTGAATCTAATGGCCATACTCTTCCTGCCAGTTAAACAGATTGACCCATTGTTAAACATCCAAATCACTCTTGCTTCCAATGCTTAAGTTAATTCTCAATTAAACACTTCTACAGTGTGTCCCTGGCAAGATTCCCATCATAGCCTTAAAAAAGTGTTCTCCTGAACTCTCTTCAATTTTTGCTAAACTTTTAAAAAGTGATATTTAAATGGTTCCAATTTTTTAAAACTCTAGAAAACACTTTGAACTCTCTAACTATCCTACAATTAGTCTTCACTCTGTTATTTATATAAAGGTTTTGAGATTATTAAGTTATTTCTTTTTGACTACAGTATTAAAGTTATTCTTGAAGTACACTCTTTTTTATTTTTTATAGACAACCTGGTGCTTTACTTTTATACTGCTCTTTGAGCGGCCGTGGTATGAGTTTTTTTTATATTAATTTTTGCTATATTATTATTTTTAATTTAATCAAGGCAACTGACCTCCTAAATTAAAACACTTTTCAAAACTTTATCACCTTAATCAAAATAGATCACTTCTTTTTAAAAATAAAACCTTAGTAAAATCAACAGAAATCAATTAAAAATTATTATCAAATTTGGACTGATAATTTAATCAATTCAAAATTTAATCAATTCAAAATAGGATTAAAATTGCCTGGAAAAGATGAAAAAAAACCTTTGATTATACCAATAATTAAGTAAGAAAAACTTCATAGTTTCGATCAAGGAAACTTTGTGGTATTTTATATCACTGCAATATCATGCTTGCAGCAATTTATAAAGATAAACTTATGTTATTACTTGCATTTTAGATCTCATCTCATTGAACACAAAAAATTGTATAACCTATAGAAGTATAATTTACCAGTGCAATCATTATAGTAAAAAAATGATGCAAAAAAACTTGAAAGGTGCTATGCATTTGTTGAGGGATAACTTTCAAAATAAAAACGTAGAATTATGTAAAAAGTTAAAATCATAGCATAACATACCTTTGACTAGAAAAATGCAAAAAATAGTCTTGAAACATTTTCCAAAATAAATGTAAATGTTCTAGTTAAGATGCTGTTCTAATGTCAGTAACTTTCCCTATATATATATGCTGTAGTATTAGCCAAGAGAGAAGATGATAATCAGATGGATGTGTAATGTGACTCAAACAAGACAAGAAAAGAAGCCTCAAACTCAAACAAGACAAGAAAAGTGTAATGTGACTCAAACAAGACAAGAAAAAGATTTCAGACAGATATCAAGAATAGTGAGTGTATTGGACAAGGTTAGTCAGAGAAGATTTAGGTAGTTTAGGTATGTTGATCTATGAGATGCAGATGATTTAAATATCAGCATGTATCAACTTAAGGAGAAAAAGCTAGAGGTAGTAGTAAGAAATCAAGAGGGCATTACATATAGTATGAACAAGTTTCAGTTTGAAAAAAAAAAGATGCTTGAGATTTAATATTAGAGAAACAGCATAAATAGGGAGACTAAAGCAATAATGACAATGATGATGATGTTGACAATGATTACAATGATGATGATGATGATGATTGAGATTACTATGATCATGAGGCTGTTTATACATAGATATATTAGGGTGTTTCTAAAAACAATTTTTTTTAAACATGTTCTTGAACACTTAAATGTGTTCTATATAACAATATGGATTTAAAAACTTTTTGAGGGTGCACCAAGACTCTTAAAAACCAGACACAGGTCCTTAATATTATCAAAAAAAGTTTTTTAAAAGTATGTCATGTTGGGTCTCAAATGGAGCAAAATTATATAAAATTTCAAAAATATGAATTATTTTATAAATAAACATTTAGAAAAAATATTATAATCAAAAAATATTGTTTAATTCCCTTTTTCGTTTTTAGTTAAAAAACATCATTCTCTGTCTTTTGTTCAAGGGTCAAAATCCAGTATTCTTCACAAAAAAAAAGTTGTTGTTAGAAACACCCTAACATACATACATACATAGAAGAAGTGACCATAATTATCATTACCATCAAATGATAATGGTAACAATAATTATGATGATCATGTTGATCAATATAACATGAATTTTGAATTAAAAAAATATACTTTAGTATGTATAAATGTTTATGCAGCCCCGGTCACAAACCCAGCTCCGATTATATTTTATCAAACCCAGCCCCAGTCAAGTACCAACCCCGGTCCCTTACTACATGGATACACATTACAAACATACATATATACCTACATACATAAACACATACACATAGTTGTGTCAGCAATGTAAAATTTCTTTTTTCCAAGTCTGGAGCATATATTTGAATCAGCAATGTAAAATAACTTTTTTCCAAGATTGGATTATATAGTTATATCAGCAAATAAAGCCACTTTATTTGCTGATGATATAACTACTAACTACTGTCTTGACAAAAAGTCAGCACCAAGTATAGAACTTTGTGGTATCCCAAAACCTCTGTATTAGAGTTACAATATTATACTTATCTCTGTTAACAACACTGTTGAAGACTTTCTAAAAGTCTATAAAACCTAACTTTGCCAAATAAACACATTTTTCTACAACAAAAAAAAAAAGTACTCAACTTCTGATTTTAGGCAGGGGGCCTTAACGTGTTCAGAATTTCTGTCTAGAATAGCCCCTGCAATGACTGTCACAATGAAAACCACAAAAAAAACTCCAGTCAGCTTTATGGTAGTAGTGAGTAGTGTTTTGATGGGCGTGAATCTGAAGAAGAAGTACTAAATAAAAGATTTAGAGAGATCATAGCTTAGTCTGAACCACCTAAAGGTAAACAAGAAGCTAGAATCAGAGACAATACACAAATCAAGGAGTGAACGTAAGTGCATTAGACAATTGCAAATTAATATGTGATCATGAAAGTATATTATTTGAAACAATCACAATTATTGGTTTTAACATTCCTTGGTAAAAGTTTTAATAATAGCTTTTACTATAAATATTAATTCTTATTCAGTTTGGAAATTTGCTAACCTAAAGCTATTTTTACATAAAGCTATTTTTACCTGAAGCTATTTTTACCTGAAGCTATTTTTTCATTAATTATTTTTTTAAAAATTTCATTTTTTATAATTTCTCTAAAACATAACAAGTTAAAAAGCGTTTCAATATTTTTTTTTTAAATATTATTGGTTTACAAAAATATTGGCAAAATGAAATTTTCTAATATATTCTTTCTACTAATAAAGCAATTCAGCATTTTGCAGAGACTTCTACTCCAATTTAAAAAAATATTTTTGTCAGATGATCACAAAATAATACAGAAACTGAAGAAACAACTTAGATTTTGAAAAACTTAATGCTAAACATAAAATTATTTTAATGTTTTAGTCAACTTATATTCGTATATGCTGTACTATTTTAGCCTCATTTCAAAGTTGGCAATTTTTGTATATAGTACAGCAACAACGAAAATTCCACTTAATCTTATCACTCCAACTTAAACTTGGCTTTATTATGTACTTGGTTAAAAAACTAATGTGTTTGTTTTCAGTACATTTTGTGATTATGGATGATAAATAAGTATAAATCTTAATTATATAAATAGCTATTTTAAATAGAATGGAAAAAAAAATCAAATATATTGTGAATAAAAAAAAAATCATACACCAAGAAACTATTAAAACTTTTTATCGTAAAGTTATAAATATGAAATTATAACTTTAAGATATTTACAAATAGTTTAAATCTAACAGTAAGTAGATGAGCAAATTTAGAATATAGCTTATTTAAAATAAAATAATAATACATGTAATAATACTAAACATTATTTTAAATTCAGATTTGCTTTATTCTTATAGAGATAAAATTAAGAGACCTTTAATTCTATTAAAGATCTCTAAATTTTAAATTAAGAGACCTTTAATAGAATTATAGGTCTCTTAATTACTTAACTAAAATTGCTTAGAAAAAAAGAAAAATACTCATAATAATTAAGATGTAATCAAAATTTATATGTCAACCAAATTTTAAAATGATACACGTTATAATTAAATGTCATATGATAATTAGTGTTATGCCATATAATAATTAATGTCGATTGTCATAATAATTGAATGTTATACTACTTAATCTCACTGTAACTCAATTAATGATATACTAAATCTTATAATATATTAAATCTTATAATTTTCAAAAATTAAACAATACCTCTACGTAACGTCATACTTGACGGAGATATTCTCTTTTTCCTGGGAACTGTCATGCTGTTCTTAGATTTATCTTTTCTTTTTTTGGATGTTTTTTTTAATTTATCGTTTTTTTCGACGTTAGAACAACAAGGGGGGTCTTCCTTAAAATTAGAATTCTCATTATACGTTTCTGAACCTATGGATATCCAATTATATTTACCATGCAATGGTTTTTCAGTATCAAAGTCAAAGTTGTACTTTTCAGTAAACTCTTTTTTAATTCTAATCTCTTCGTTCTTCAAATCTGAAAGAATTCTTTCATGATCAACTGGCCAAAGCATTCGTTTAACTTTACGAGTGCGTAAATAATATATGCTTTCTCTCTCTAACATTTTAGATTTTATAATAAATATAATATAAACACATGGAAACTATTCCCCCACTTTTTTAAAGTAGCATCAGCTGAGGTTAACTTTAAATTTTAACGGTCATTATTAGAAACCATTTTTTTCCCGCTTCTCCTCGTGTTTTATTTCTGGAAAATATATTGTTTTGTAACTGGAAAAAACACACTAGATGTAAATTTACTCTATGGCTGAGAACATTGCCGTTTAATTACGTCACCATGTTAATGCGAATGCAAATTTAAAATTGTCCAATTGCATTTGTTACATTAGCGTTTTAAAGTTTATTTCTTAAAAATTGACTTTTTAAAAGCATTTTAATAATTGTAGACTGCTCTAACATTCGATATTCTTCAGACACATTTGCCATATACCTAAAAAAATTTTAGACCACTAAATGTTTTGATTAGCTCCGATAACGCAATAATCTGTTTTTCTCATTTCATTCAAAAACTGTTTATTTATTTGATTAATAGCGTCCAATTAATTAAAGATATTTTAATCAGTAATGTTATTGTTTGGCAAACCAAAAGGATAAACTATTGTGTGGGTGTTTTCTAGTTTATCCAAAATATCATGTAAACAACTTTTATATTTTCACTGTAAACCTTCCCTAAGAATTTGATACAAGGCTCCTGCACGGGGTTCTATTTTTAATAAATATTTTAGTTACCTTTAGCAACCTGAAATATTTTTGAGCCGTTTCGGAGAAGAGTCAAACCATTTTTGATGATATAGAAGATATATAGGTTTAGACGTTACATCTTTTATCTTGACTGATCTATGATTATCTATGATATTATATATGACTTATCTAGCCGTGGGAAATAGCCGTTTATTCTTGGGTAAACTGTTATGATGAAATAATAATTTAATTATTTTAATTAAATAGTAATAATTACCATTAGAAATAGCAGCAACAAAAGAATGAGAGATAAAAAAAAATTTATGAAATTAAATTGTCTTTATGAATGTATAAAATATTTTAGTTGGTATAATAAACCTTGATTCTGCTATTTTAAATATTGAGCATGAGTCCGAAATTACAGCCGATTTGACTGTTATTTGATTTGATCAATTTGACTGTAATTTCTGATCCATTTCTAATTGATTCAACATATGTTTTACTGATTTGACTGTCAAATCAGTAAAACGTTAGTCAAAACAGTTAAAAAATTTTAAATGTGTTTAAAGTTAGTCAACTCAGTTAAAAGCTAAATTGGGTTTAAAGTTGGTACAGTTTAAAGTGTGTAACATAGTAGGAATTGCAAAATTTATCAAATTTCAAACTTTTTTAGAATCAAAGATTCAAATTTCAATCAGATTTAATTTACATAAAAAATTTTTTTAATAACAAAAGAAATTAAACATAAATCTATAATAAAACTCTAATAAACCATGAAAGATTCATGCAACGCCACTAATATAAGGTTATTGCAAGTTATACTTGATCTGAAGGATTTACAAACATGCTTGCGTACTTATTTTAACATGAAAAATTTGGATTCATAAGAAAAAACATATAATTCTTTAATTAGATTACCTGAATTTTTTTTTAAAGTGTTAAAAAAGCGATAGATTGACATGTGATCACGTAAACCTTAAAAAAAATGTTGGAAAGAAAAAAGCAAATGGAACCCCGTGTGACTTGATGGATTACTATGTGAGTATTGCTGATGTATATGAGAGATTTCATCAATAATAAAATGAAAGTAAGGAGCTAGTACTGCAAAACAATGCAAAAGTTAATGCAGGTAACGTTCATACAGTAGAAAAAGTATAATTAGAGACGTTAAGTGAAACTTAAAGACAGAATAAGAGAAAAGAACCTATGAAAAAAATGAAGAAATAACAGTAATGAAACAGCTGCATATTAAAAAAAAAAAGGAATAAAGTTAAATTTAAAAAATTATTCAAAAAAAAGTAACTTGAAACTAGAAAAGTGAATTTAAACCACAACCAAGTACAATAATTATAAATAAAATAAGTTGCAGCCCATGCACCATATAGGCAAACACGTTACTGGAAATACATTTTTAGATACTGGTCCCACTTTAGGATTTTTTTTTTATCGAAAAATTTAAAATAGTTAACAATATCCCTAAACATCTACTCAACAGCAACATGAAGTTTACATACATTTTTGTTTCCAATAAGTTGGAAATATGTTAGCTTTTTGAAATTTTTATTCATTTATATTGAAAATTTATAAACAAAACATGATAATAATCAAATAAATTCTATGGGGGTATGCACGTTTTCTGAAGACACAGAAAGTTTTTTTATTATTATTAGAAGAAGCTTTTAGTTTGTTTGTTCAAGGCAACGTACTGGTCTTATAGTTTCATCTATAAACACCCCAACAGTTGTCAAGAGGAGTTTTTTAGCATGAATAGCAGCATATATTTCTAGATGTAAATTGATCAGTAAATGTCTTCATTGTATAAATATAAGCTCATAATATGAATAAAAATGATACATATTTGCAGTACTGTTCTTGCAAAATAAAGTATTTGTCAGCTGATGTAGTGATAGGATTGTAACTTGTTAATTTAACAGTAAAAGATCAATTAACTCGTATGTACCCTAAGGGCATTTGTTTTCAAAACTTACGTTCTAAATGTCTTTAAACGTTTTTTAAACGTCTTTTTAACGTTCTTTACATAAGAATGTTTAAAAGACGTTTAAAAGACATTTAAAATTCATTTAGAACGTAACTTTTAAAAATAAATGCCCGCTGGGTATCTTTTAATAAAAATCGAAATTTTATTTTGGCTTTATTCTCTGATATGTCATCTAAACTAAATCTTGGATAACTGCTGTAAGGTATTCGATTTATAAACATTGCTAAGTAATAACAGCTATTCATCGTTTATCATGTTATCAGAATGAGAAATAAGGTTACTCCGGTTTTTTTTTGATATATTGACTTAAAAATTTGATTTTTTAAATACATCACTTTTTTTTCCATGTTGTTCCAAATGAAATTTTCGCTTTAAAATTATATACATAATTATACAAAAAAAATTTGTACAGAAAAGAATACAGAATTATACAAAACACCATTCCAACCGTGACGTTTTCATACTAATTTTTGTAACGCCTATTTACTAATAACGCCTACGACAACGACGGCTTAAAAAATTATTATTTTTTGTAGTTGTTGCAGTTGGGGTTATGATTTGTGTTATCCGTATTATTAATGAACGGAAATTAAAAAAAATTATTTTTAATATTAAAAAAGATAGACACAAGTAGTTTAAAAATTTACAAAAATGAAATTTTATAAGTTTTTTTGTTCTATTTTGCAATACTTAAATTACAAATAAGAATATACTTTATTTTGCTTTTGAAATATGCACTTTTTGTCATAATAATTAAAATTAAAAATTGATTTAAACAACTTATGAAAGCGCTCTGGGTACATTAGTTTTGACATATACATGTTATTAATTTATCAATTATCATGAAACATAAGTCCAAATCAGGGATGCAAAGTCCAACCGATTTTTAGGGACTCTGGGTAAAATAATAGGAACTCCTTGGACTCTAGGCTCTAGAGTCCAAGGAGTTCCTATTATTTCTAGAATTTTTTTTAACTTTTTTGAGTCAGTTAACCTTTAAGAGATCTCTTTTAGGGAAAATTAAAGTTGTTAGGGAAGAAATAGTCTCTAAAATGCTGGAGTAGACTATATTAATTTCAGTTATGCTTTATGAAGGATATAAAATAAGAAAAGGTTGTTACGCGAAGAAACAATTTGAGCGTGGTAGTTGAACTCGAGATTTTTTGTTTACCAGGCGAACGATAAGTCATGGCGACTCAAAAAATATTACAAATTTTATTCCGAAGACGTGCTCAGACATTTAAAAGACTTCAATTGCTACACTCGTAAAATGATACTTTCTAACTGTGTTTAAAAAAACTTTTAAAACTATTTTAGTAGTAAAACCATATCTGTTAGTTCAAACAATATAATTAGAAACCGCGTTACAAAAATACTTTCTTTACTTTGGCATCAACGTAGGCGTCGAACGTCAGACTTCTTGGTTCTCCAATGAAAAAAATTACTTGTCCCACATGGGTTCTTATGTGAGCTTCGTGTTTGATTCATGGGAACCCACATAAAACCCATGCGGGAAAAGTATTTTTTTTTTCACTGGCTTTAAGCCATGACTTTAACTACTGCACTACGGCTGCAGTAGATTTATGTGTGTAAATATTTGTGCCTAAGGTAAAGTTGACCCGGTTTTTACATAGTAGAGCGAAGAGCTAAACTAAAATTAAAGTTCTCATTGTGTTTTTTAATGGAAAAACCGAGACAATGACAACCTTATTTCTAAACATAATTAGTTATCTTGCTATCGGTGTACACAAAAATTTATGTGTACCGCATATGATGTAATTCGCCTCTAATATTCTTAAAAAGCAATGTCTGCTATAGGCAACGTATCATAAACAAGCGGCACACATTTTAATAATTTATATACCCGAGGGCTTGCCATACGCAGCGTTATTCAACGCGTTCTTGCTTTTACGGGTATAAAGTTATATAATTGTTAGCTAAACTATTTTGAATTAATAAAAACTATTATATTACTTATAAAAAGTAATAAGGGTTAGTTAGAAAAATGTCTATATGTTGATTTAAAATTTAACGAATCCCGGAATCCTAGTAATTATTATGACGGGTCAGGATCCGGACTCCCGGTAAAAAAAAATGATTCCTAGACTCCGGGTTCCGACTTCACATACCTGGTCAAAGTCCAAAGAACCTGGCAACTTCTAATTTCTCCAAGAAGACAAGAGTTATTTGCTTTTTTTATTAATTTTTTTTTTTTTTTTATTTTTTTTTTTTTTTATTTTAGGTGCCCCAAGAAGTCCTAACGGTCTTGTCACAGAGCACCGCGGAAGTGCATTTAACCAGGAAGTTCACGCCTCCTTCCTTACCGTGACGCGAAAATTTGTCCAGAACTCGTTTCGAACCTGGATCTCCTGCTTATAAAGCAAGCGCTCTAACCACTGCGCCACGGCCGCACATTTTCAAGCAATCCCTAATTTTTGCATCCTTTCCTAAAACTTTTTTTTATCTATATTTTATCGTAAAACTCGTGCACAAAGTGCTATCATTAGTGTTACTCTTTTAATATTGGATCTTTTAACATTTTTAACTTTATATTAACTTTAATAAGTAAAGAAATTTTCAAAAACTTATACAAATCAAGCTAATTAACAAAACTCAAAATCCAAAACTTACATGATTTTACGGCATGAATTAAACGTTTGTAATTAAAATTTGATTAAAACTCAATAAAAAAAAAATAATAATAAAAAAAAAGGAAAAGTAGTATTTTGAATGTAGTAGTTAGAGCCTTGGCCTCAGAACTGGAGGCCCATGGTTAGAAGTTGACTCTGATCATATATGCAATATTGGTGAAGAATGAGGCATGAACTTTCTGGTTAAATGCTATTCTGCGGTGCGGACTTCTTGGAACACCTACGTAACTAAGAAGAAATAAATAAAAAAAGAAAAAACTATAGTTTATTTCTAATATTCATGATGAAATAAATACACTTAGTTTCTATTATTCAATAGTTAGAAAATAATCATGAAGGTTTACTTGAGGCCTTTCTACTTGGTAGATTGAAGAGTTATGAAAATATTGATGAACCTAAAACGATGAATTAATCAAGAAATCTCTTTCAATTTTCAAATGTAAACTAAATTTTAAATTTATATAACATTTAAGAAACTTATTAAGACTTCTGGAACAAGAGCTAACTTTTTAAGATAAAAAAAGAAAAGTTAACTAAAATGACGTTTCAGTAAGTCAAGGTTGAAAAAAACAATTGCTTGGAAGGCGAGAAATGACGTTTCAGTAGCTTGGAAGGCGAGATCTCAAGTAGATCTAAAGTAGTAAAAATAATATTAATAGAACTTAAAAAATATTTTACTTAAATATTAAATATTATCTGATTATTATCTAAATTTTCATTGTGATCTTTCTGATGCAATATTAACATATTATAAATTCTTCCATAATAAAAAATATTTTTCTTCACTTCATGAAATTAAGAATTAAAGAAAAACAATGCTATCCGTAAGGTGTAATTAAGACAAAAACATTTAATCTAACTCCTCTAAAATGACTTTTTAATACTACTTTGATAAACAATTTTTTACTTTCAACAAGGTTGCAAGCAACCACTATTAAGTTATGAGTTACTAGAAAAAAAGAATGGAATGAGGAAAGAACAAGATAGAATGTATTAAAGCAATATATATAATAGAGCAAGGAAACGGTTCAAAGTAGACTTGAAAAGTCAGGGTTCTATGAGTAAGGAAAAGATAAAGGTAAGAAAGAGTTCCAAAAGGTTGAAGTGCGGGGGAAAAAACTAGACGAATAAAAGTTTTTAGACCATGCAGGGACAGATACAGTAAACTTGAAAGCGAAAATGATTTTTACTTGGTAGAACTGGAGATGATAGCCCCTTTGAGTGGCGCCCATGATAGTCGTTGTAGAAAATAGAAAAAGATGCAACTTTACAACAGTGGGAAAGAGGCTCAAGCTTAACATATAGAGTGGGTCCAACTTCATGTATAATGCGTTTTTGAACCTTTTCTACAAGAGATATACCATCCTTAAAAGACCCAGCTCAAATATGACAACAATATTACATACAGGAACGAATAAGAGATTTTTAAAGGTAGAGAATAGAATTAGAAGTAAGAAAATGGCGAACACAATAAATAGAATTAATTTTTGATGTTATTTTAGTAATTGATTGTATTTAAGGATTTCACGAAGGGTCAGTAGTAAACGATAATCCAAAATAAAGAGGACCCAGTGAGAGGGTTTATATTCATTAATATAGGAATGTCGACAGTATTGCGATAGTTGTTTGCAGTAAATAACTAAGTTTTGATGGAATTAAAATTTACTAGCTACTGCAAGCCCCAATCTGTTACAGAATAACGATCAGATTCAAGATTTGATTGCTTGTTATAAGCGACCAAAAAGATAAAACTTTTTGTCAAGACAGGAGTATAAAGTTGAGTTATTAGCAATAAGAGCTACTTTAGGTGTAAGGTTGTCGGGGAGATTATTGATGTAGGTAAGAAACAAAACAGGACTAAGAATAAAACCTTGAGGAACCCAAAAGTTACTGGAAATAAAGAAGAGTGTTGAGGATGACTTTAATAAAGCGGTTTGAAATGCACCATTAAAATAAAGAAAAGAATCCCAGTCAGTTTTAGGGTAGTAGTAAGTAGTATGATGTTAGGGTGAGTCCAAAAAAGAAGTACAAGATGAAAGATTTTTAGAGATCATTGCATGGTCAGTACCACCTAAAGGAAAAAAAGGAGAAACTGAACACAAGCTAGGATCAGAGACATGTCAAAAAACAAATAGTGAAGGTAAAAGATTAGGGAATCAGGAAAACGATTCACAAAGTTAACTATCTGAGAGATTGAGATATAAAGAAGTTGTAGGCTTTAGTGCCAGCAGTGTTTGTGGCGTTAGAGCAAAGCCATTCAGTGCAATAAGCATTAAAGCCACTAATAACAACAATATTGGCAGAAGAATAAAGAAACTGCACTCTTAGGATGCAATTTTATTAGAAATTACATCTAAAGAGTGCAGTCTTGGGAAGAAGGAGAGCAAAAAAGAACAAAGAGAAAGGCGATAGAGTGTAGTTGTGCGCAAACGCATAAAAGAATGGTCAAAGAATTCAAACCTGATTTTACGACAAATAGGTAAATTGATGCATATGTATACGTCTATGCCAAGCATGTGACTATTGAAGTCTTTACAAATCAAAGGATAGCGTCCATGAACACTGAGATCTGAAGAAGAAATAATAGAAGTTAAGTTGGTTTCAAAAGCAAGTAAATTGGGTGAATTTTGCAAAAGGTAAGATTTAACCAATGGAAGGTTGCTTTGCAGACCACGAATATATGTAAAAGATATATTAAAACAGTAAGGTAATGGTTTTTTATGTTTAATATTTTGGGTTAGTTTTGGCATAATTTAAGTTTAAAGAGAATTTGACTCATTCATTGATGGAGGACATCCTCCTAAGCAATGAGCTATGCAGTTGTCTCAGTCCTTATAAATAACCCTAAGTTGTAAGATAGTGTTCCTTATGTAGCATCAAAATAATTAACAGGGATACCATTTATGCGCAACATGGTACTATTAATACTCTGATATTTTACAGGTGTCAAAAGAACCAGCCACTCTGAGAACCACCATGGAGTTTGGAACCCTTTCTGCCAGCTGGCCTTAGAACCATTAAGCTGAGTTTTAAAGCTGTACTTTTATTAGGAGATAACAGGAAGAGTTGCATAACTACAATCAAGGAGGCACAAACAAAAACCTATGAGTCAAGTCAGGAAGATCCATTATTCATCATTATAGGCAAAAAACAATGTAACACAGGTTTACATTTATGCCAGCCTAATAGATGAAGAAGGAGTTCGAGGCTAGTTAACAAAGTTATTCTGCTTATCCCTTAAGTCTTTGTCTATGAGACCTACTTCAAGACAGTATCTGGATATAGTTAACATCTGCTTAAGATGAGTATTTTTATTGAGACGCCATCTCTAGCTTTTACTCAATCAAGAGCCCCAAGGCAGGGGGTTTTTAAATTAAAGTTTGTTTCTCCTAGCCTAAAAAAGCACACCTTACAAGGCAGCAGGGCATGGAGCAGGTAGTACTGGGTTACATTATACCAGTAAAAGGGTAATTGTGATAATCCTGAATTTGACCTGACCTGGAGTAGTTAAAATGAGCTTCTTCCTGCAAACAGTTTTTTTAAACATTAGGCATGCTATTTTGGAAATACATTAGGAAAAACATTACATTTAACAAAGTACTAGAGATTAAGGTGAATGTATATAGTTGGAGTAAATAGTTAGTTACTGAGCTCACACTGCATCTAAGATTTAAACAGAACTCAAACAAACATAAATAACTTACGGGTGAGTAAACACTGCGCCAAAGGTTCACAAAGAACGCAAACATACAAATATAAAGTAACTTACGGGTGAACCAAAACCACGCCAGAGCTTCAAATAGAAAACAAACACACATAAAGTAACATACGGGTGAGTGAACACTACGCCAGAGGTTCAGACAGAACACAAACATACAGATAGCAACTTATGGATAAGTCAACACCGCGCTAGAGATTTAGACAGAACACAAACATACATATAAAGTAAATTACAGGTGAGCTAACACAGTAACCAAGGCATATTCAACTATATAAAAGACACAAACAATAAATAAATAAACAAATAAATTAAATATATATATTACTATAGGCATGGCAGATATATAAAGGTATAAATAATTGCCGAATGCCAAATATTTATTAGAGTTTTTGCTAAAAAGTGGGGAAAGTTTGGAGTACTTCACTTTAAAAGGGGTTAGAGCCCAAGTAGGGATAGAGCCCAAGTAAATATGCGAATAAACAAAAATGTACTAATGAAAAATGTTGACAAGTTCTACCTAAATAACCCATCATGTACGTAAAAGTATGGCTGAACATGAAGCTATTTAGTAACATACATCTCCAATATCAAGAGGAAACAAAAAGTTGACACAAATGAAGATAAAAATTTTATTGAAACAAATAGACTGATTAAGTTTGAAGTAAAATTAGAAGCAGCAGAAGACAAACTATCAATTTTTAGTTGAAATCAGATTTAACAATGTTAATAATTAGTTACTTGTAATTAATTTTAATTAATTTGTTCGTTAATATTTATGTTAATATTTTTCCGGCGATATAACAACGCAAAATATTTACAAAGTACAAATCAAAACAAAATTTAACTGCAAAACAATATCTTTTGAACACAAGTTTTGAACACAATCATTCTTAACCAAAATAAATATTAATGAGTTTATTATAGGTACCAATAAATAGCTTTGGCGTTACATGCAATTTAGCTCCTTTCTTAATTGTGTCAAAATTTTATATAATGAGATAGCATTTTATCTTAAAGTCGTGTTTAAAGTGCCGTCCAGAAAGAGTTTACTTATTAAAAAATTCACCATTAGACAACAATAGTTTAATTATCAAAAAAACTTACTGGAATGAAATGCTTTATGATGTCTCCCGTATCTTGTGCTATAAAAGCCTTTAATACGGTCAAGCCAATGAACATGTAGAATGTTTAGTGAGAAGAAGTACGTTATGGAGGAAAGAGAACATTGGTGAACCTAATTTTAATTATAAAATTATTTTAAATACATTTGGAGTTCTATTAAGTTTACTTGATATAAATACTTAGTACACTATAAATTTGACTTTGAAACATCATAAAACGCGTGTTAAACTTAAGTAAAACTGTTTATGAAATTTACTTGTTTTTGGTTTACGCCTGAATGGTAAAAAACGTGTCTGTACGGATTTTAATTCTTAAAGTAAAGTTAGTTGTGCCGGTGTCGCGTGACAAATGTTTTCCCCATATTTTTTTCCCGCCGGAAAGTATGTACCGGGACAAACTTTCCCCCCGAAAGTATATTCTAGTATAAACATTCCGGGGGATACATTATTTCTTCCCCGCCCGTAATAAGTATTCCCCCGATAAAATTTCTACTAAAACTTTTGTTTTTTTTGATAAAACATTAGTAATTATTGTTACGCTATTTTATTTATTAAATAACATGCCTGAACGTTAGTTATGACCGATACCAAGGAACGTTAATATGCATGGCGGATCTTGATGCAGAATTTTCACATGGCCCCTTTTATTATATTAAAAAAAAAACGAAATAATAAAGTAACAAAATAAAATAAAAACGTAATTTAGTAGTTAAAATACAGTTTAAAAATACTAAATAACATGTTCTAAATGTTGATAATTTGCATCGCCTTTTTGCTTTGTGATGATTAATGTTTCCAAATAGTAAATGAGATGAGAGCGCATCATTTTGTTTTCAAATGTTTGCGTTATACCATCTTTTCCATAAATTGCCAACTGAATGCAAAAGTTGCTGCATAAACAGCGCAGTCCGATGCACTCGGTTTTAGTGTGCATGGTATTACTGTTACGGGACCTTAGGGATTAACAAGTTTAACATAGAGTTGTCTCATTTGAGCTTTTACATAGTTTGAAACAGAGCTATTAAGGCTATCTAAATACAAAACTTCTCCTTCAATGCATGCAGTTGTCACCCTATGGTTGACGTTGTGAAGAATGATGATTGCATTTCAAAACTTTGTCGCCAACTGCAAATGATTGAGCTAAATGTTTAATATCGTAACGTTTCCTCTGCATATTTTGTGCCATTGTGATGTTCTTTTTAGCTGCGTTTCTTTTCGCGCCAATTTCTTCAGCGAACTCAGCCATTCGTAATCCTTGTTTGGCTTCGTCAATTTTAAAACCTTCAAAAAGAAAACAAAAGTTGTATAATAACTACTTGAAAATATATATATAGTATACATAGATATATATAAGGGTTACCAGACGTCCTCTTTTTACGAAGGAGCGCGCGCTAAAATATGTTTTAACATTTAGTTCTTAATTTTGGCATTTGCCGCCGTGATTAAATTCTAGTATGATTGACTGCCATGTAGTTTAGCAAACTTTCCTACGGAAAAGCAGAACATATGGTTACCATAAGATATATATGTTTATAAAAACACAAATCGCTAGTATGAAAGCACAAAATACCAGTTTTTTGTGAGTTCTATTTTATTCAGAATATTGCTACTCGTAATATTATATTTATACTATCTATTTAGTCTAAATAAGATATAATAATATAGTTTCTCTATAGTTGCGCAGCCATCTTTTTTTATAAGAAGGCCTTTTAGAATCGGCCTCTAAAATGTAACATACACGGCCGTGTAATATGGTAGGCCATGTCAGAATGGTCATTGATTGCCGGGAGTGCTTCACCAGTCTGAGTAAAAAAACTCTCAGATCTTTCTTCCTTAACATAGAAATAAAACACTTTCATATATTTATTTGTTTTAAGTAATAATACAAATTCAGATATTTAATGCCCTAGGAAAAAACATTATCAAAAATATTTGATCCAATAGCGATCAAAAATAATACCGAATATGTATTATAACTTATATTTTAACCGTTTTTTTATTAACTATATCAATTATATTTTCTATATTTTTTTATCTCAAAAACAACAACAACAAAACTCTATTTATAAAAAAATTTCGTTACATAACAAAAATCATTTAGTAAACACTATTGTTCAAACAGTCGCTATAAAATTGTTATTTGGTTCGTTACAGCCATATTGGCACTATTTACTGGTTATAACTATCGTGGTATAGGAATGTTGTTTTTCTTTTATGCTGATTCGGTTTTCTTCCGATCATTCTCCCACTCTTTGATAGACTCCAGTCTATCAAACATTCTTAATTGTCAAACTCAAGAAGACACAGTCTTGTAATTAATTGTATAAATTCTTTTTTTGCCAATTTTAACTTTCACAACTCTTACACGTCCATCTTTACCTTTAAAGACTTCCATAATTCTACCAGGCGGCCAATATCCTCTGGGTGTATCTGGAGAAATTACTAGCACAATGTCATCTGTTTTTATTTCGCACTTTTCTTAATTTCATTTATATCTTTTAGATAAAGATGGAAGTCATTCTCGCATTCTCACCGTTTCCAAAAATAACTTAATAGTTTTTGCACTTGACGCCAGCATTTTTTAGAATGATAGCCTTTAGATTGAGAATAAACTCTAAGCTCCTGTAAATGCCCTACAGAGTTCTTCATCAGTAATATCGGCTATTTTGAGTATCCCAGTTACTGCACGTTTGACAACCTTGACCATTATTTCAAATACACCGCCAAAATTAGGCCCTAGCGGAGCATTAAGGTGCCACTTGATTCCTTTATTAGCTGTAGAGTTAGTAATTTTATCCTTATCTAAGTCGTTGGCAATTTCTTTTAGTTCTCAACATCCTCCAACAAAATTTGTTCCATTAAAAATTCGTAAAAAAACTTCCAATGGTAATCCTCTTCTATTTACTATTCGATAAAAAATCATTAAGGAATGAATTTGTATCTAGATTATTAGCCATCTCAAGATGTACTGATTGTGATAGTAAACAGGTAAACAAGCACAAGTATCTCCTTTGTCGTATCTTCCCTCTACCTTGCATAGTAAGAAATGGAGTAGCAAAATCAATACCAATTCTAGCAAACGCACGTAGTGTTTCTTTAAAGCGCATTGCTGGTAAAGGGGCCATCAGTTGTAGAGCAGGTTTACATCTTCTTAATTTACATTTGTTGCATTTTTCTTCTGAATCTCGGATTTCTTCTCATCCTTGCATGAACATTGTTTTAGTTCAGTCTTTGATTGAATGAATCCAACGCGGTTGACAACAAATGGTTTCAACTTTCAACTTTGATTTTTTATCCACCATAAAACATTAAGATTATCACACCATATAGTTACGTCCATAGTTTCCAGCTTCGATGCTTTGACAATCTTCTCTGCAAGTCGTAAACCGAGGACAGCTCCAAGTAACTCAAGTCTTGGTATACTAATAGATTGCAATGGGCTTACTCGGGCTTTTAGCATTATGATCACACAGATCACTTCTCCTGTGTCATATAAAAATTGTTGATAAGCAACAGCACTGTAAACTTTGTAAGACGCATCCGTAAAAACGTGGATTGACCTATTTGTCACAGTCGAAGTTGTTTGTATACATTTGAGAATGTTTATTTTTGGGAGATCTTTTAGTTCTTGAAACCATTGATCAACATTATTTGCAATCCTATCCGGAATTGTATCATCTTACTCAGTTCCATTAATCCACAATTCTTGCATAACTATTTTGATTCGAATGATATATGGTGCTAAAAAACCCAATTGATCAAACAACGTTGCCATTTTTTTAGCAAAATTCGTTTTGTATATACTACATTTTCTTCGGTTGCCACAGAACGAAAGCTTAATAAATCATGTTTTGCTTTCCTGACAGCTTCTAAAATTTAATAGTTCTGCACGATTATCTTAAGAACTTTAACCGAGTTGGAAAGCCACTTTCGTGCAAACATTCCTTCTGAACCCCATAGTAGCATGAGTTCCTTGTATAATTGAACTCCTACTTTTTCATAAACTACAGAAGTTATTATGTCGTCCATATAAGTTGCTTCAAGAACAGCTCTAGAAACCAAAGGAAATTTTCGTGCATACTTTCTTGCGTGTTCTTGCGTAACAAATTGTGCCATGAGTTGATTTTAAATACCAGTCGATTAAACTGAAACACCTTAGACTCCGCAGTTGGATCCAGGTTTCTCCAAAAAGTTTGTAGGGTTTTTTTTGGTCATCTTTATGTATTCCAATTTTTAAATACATTTCTACTGTACCACAAGCTAAAGCCACCGGGTATTTTCGAAATCTTATCAAAACTGCCACGAGGTCTTATTGAAGTTTTGGACTTGATAAATAGCACCATTAATTGATTTACCATTATATTTTGCAGATCCATCAAACACAATTCTGATTTTGTTGTTGATTTATCAAGACGGAGAATCAGAAAATGTGGTAAGTACCAACCATCTCCAAGAATCCTTTTCTCGATTTTCACCAAGTATTCCTTCTCCTGATACTGCTTGATAATATTATTGTACTCATCTCCAAAACTTTTATTTTTCATTAGGCGTTTCTCCGTGTTTTTCTCCCATCTTTCTTTAATGTTTTAATTTTGAAACGTTGAACACTCCCATATTTTATGACCGTTTTTGCAAATTTCTGTATCCAATTTATTGTCCTTTTTTGATCACTGATACCAAAGTAAGAATATCCTTCGTGTGCTTTGCTACCAATAGTTTTTTTTAAACCATGTAGAGTTTTCGTTGCTGCAATTTGAAAATCTGCTTTTTCATATAAACTTTTTTAGAGATTCAACATTTTTGTTAAAATTGTTCTCATGCACCCATCGTTTGTATTTTATTAACATTATCTCTGGAACTTTTTTTTTGCAGTTGATGGTACGATTTCCCATTGCCAAGTTCTTTTGTTCTATTTTCTTCTTTTAAGTTTGTTACTACCACATCTAACAAATCCGCAAATTTTCCTATGTCTCTTGGGTTATTTTCCCTCATAGGTTTAAAGTTGTTCAATTCATCCAAATACATAAGGACTTTTCTCCTTGTTACGCCATACTTTCTCTCAAGTCTTTCTTTTGCAGCTTCATAAGCGAATGACGAATGCCCAAGTCCTTCAATTGCTTTTAATGCGTCTCCACATAAATATTGACGTAACTGAAGTAATTATTTAATAAAATTAATTGATAATTAACTTATACTCAGCTGTCGCTGGGGCTTGATCAATACATGCGTAGAATGAAGCTTTCCAATTTTCATAGTTCTTTTTATCGCCATTAAACATGGGTATAGAGACGCGTTTTAATTGTTTCCATAAATCATATCCAATTTTTGCAGTCTTTTGATGCAAGTCAATTATATTATTTTTCATTTTACGCATGCTATGCGTTGATTTGATTAATTCATTTTCGCTACTGCCATTTTTTTCTTTATTATCTTTATACTGGTCATTATTTTTTTGAGTACTTAACCATTGATTACATTGCTTTTTTGTTTCCACTTTTTCCGCTTTCTCCCCTTTGTTGTTTTAAACTTGATTTTAAACTTCTATTGCACAATATCCATTCATTTACATGTTCCATAATTTCCGCGAATTTGTCATTTAGCTTTTTAAATTTCTTTATTGAGTTTTCCTACATTTTTGATTCCAGAAATTCGTATTTCTTTGATAATTCAACCATTATTTCAAGGGCTTCGTTTTGATTCTTTGTTAATTTATTTCTCAATTCGCGTAACTCGTTTTTACAAACATCATAATGCAGATACTTCATTTTGAACGGTTAACTGATCTTCCATTTGGTTATTTGATTTTTGGTTTTTTCTTTTTACCATTCTTCCATGTTCAAGAAACTGCCCTCTGCTACCAATTATGATCCGATGGCGATCACAAATAATACCGAATATGTATTATAACTTATATTTCTAAGATCTTAACCGTTTTTACATTAACTATATCAATTATATTTTCTATATTTTTGTATCTCAAAAACAACAACAACAAAAATCTATTTAAACCAAAATTTCGTTCAATAACAAAAAACATTTAGTAAACACTATTGTTCAAATATTCGCCATAAAATTGTTATTTAGTTCGTTATAGCCATATTGGCACTATTTACTGGTTATAGCTATCGTGGTATAGGAATGTTGTTTTTCTTTTATGCTGATTCGGTTTTTTTCCGATCAATATTTATGATTTGTTTTGCCCTCAAAGCCTATAAAACGAACCATTTTAGTCATTTTTTTGAGGGCAAGGAATAAGTGATTCAACGGTGCTAAAAAATTTCTGAGTTGGTTTTAACTTATTTGCTTTAATTCTAGAGGGTTTTTTAAGTTCCAAACTTCCGAACCACCCCTAATATGTATATATGTATGTGAAGCTGTTTGGCTGACGTAATAGATGTGAAAGTTTAACTGACATACATGTGTAGCTCAGAACTTCAATGCTAACTAAAAGTATAATGGGTGTGTTTGGTGGTGGAGAAGGTATATTTAATTAGTGGCATAACAAGGGTCATTAGCACCCAGACCCAAAATAGCAAAAAACACCTTGTAGAAAAAAATTTTGAGCTTTTTATTTTTTGCTCTATTTATTTTTGGCACTTCTTTAATAGTTTGCGCCCGAGGCTAAAGTCCCTTTTGGCCCTTATCTCGTTACGCTATTAGAATTACAAAAAATATTCGCCAACAATCTGAAAGAATTTAGGCGATCTGCATAAATCTTGTCCTATCATTTTCGTTGAAGTTTTGTGTATGATCTGCGCAAATCTTTTCGTGTCATTTTCAAAATTATATGCTTTAAAAGCCGTGCTTTAAAAGAGAGTTTAAGCATACGCGCGTTATCTCCAGGCGATGTTAGTACACATGCTTGCAAGCTTGCTTACCGCGGCAAATTTAAAAAACGTTAAGCATGAAAAACTTTCAACATGCGCGTTTCAAGTCATTAGTTAGTCATGACATATTTTTAAGTTAAAAATATTTTAAAAACAATTACAGAAAAAATTTTAAGAACAATTCCAAAAAAAATCTGCGCTATAAACAATCAAAGCGATCTTACTCGAAAATCTACATCTAAGCTTACTTTAAATTTCAAGATGACATTGGAAGTTAGAGAGACCTCAAAACCTCAAAAATATTAAAACAAATCACTCAAAACAAAAGTATGAGTTTTAAACTCATTAATTCTTCATGTCACATACTTTTTTAAGCAGTGTACTGCCTCGAAATAACGTTTGAATGCTTAAACTCTCTAAAGAGAATAATCAAACTTCTTATAATATGGCCTAAGGCTTAGGTCATATTAAGAGAAGTTTAGGCTATATTAGGCCATATTAAGATATATAGGCCATATTAAGAGGAGCTTAGGCTGAGCCCATATTACTATTTATTTGTAAACTGTAATATATAAACTATTTATAGTTTATATATTACATTTATAGTTTATATATAAACTATTTATAGTCTATATATAAACTATTTATAGTTTATATATAAACTATTAATAGTTTATATATAAACTATTTATAGTTTATATATAAACTATTTATAGTTTATATAAAGTATTTATAGTTTATATAAAGTTATATAGTTTATATAAAGTATTTATAGTTTATATATTTTTATAGCCTTATATTTGATTGAAGGTTTTTTAAGCAAAATAACTCAAAATAACTGCGTCAGCCGGGAATCGAACCCGGATCTATTGCTTGGAAGGCAACAATGCTAACCGTTACACCACCGACGCATATTAAGTGATAATAATATTTTAAATAATAAAAATTAGTTAACTTATGTGTTATGATTTTTTTTTCAAAACAACCAAGAATTGACAGGGCCGCTGTGACACTGGAAAGATTCCTGATCAACTCCCAGGACCGGTTTGATAAAACTAGAATTCACTATAGTGAACTCTAGTATTATCAAACCTGGTAGTCGATCAGGAATCTTTCCAGTGTTACAGCAATCAGTCCATTCTTGGTTGTTTTATTTAAAGAGAAAATATAATCCTAACGAATAATTTAATTTTAATTATTTTAAATATTTTATAATTTTTATAGGTAACTACCAGCGTCGGTGGTGTAACGGTTAGCATTGTTGCCTTCCAAGCAATAGATCCGGGTTCGATTCCCGGCTGACGCAGTTATTTTTAAATATTTTGCTTGAAAAACCTTATGAAATAAAGGTTATGAAATAAATACCATAGTCCTGATTTCTACGGAGGAGAGCCCAGCGCTAAACTAATTAAAATTAAATCTTTTATCGCGTTCTCCAGCGAAAAGATCAGGACAATGGCGGCTCTAAAAAATATATATTAACTACAAATAGTTTGTATATTATATAATATATAAATATACTATAATATATAAACTATAAATATTTTTACATTATATATATATTATATTTATATAAACTATAAATAGTTACATAATATATCCTATAAATAGTTTATAATAGTTTCTAAATCCTAAAATTATATTAAATTTAAAATCCTTCAATGATTATGAATTTTACAAGTACAAATCAAAGTTTTATGTTAGGCTGAATTTGTATTCATTGATGGATTTCAAACTTAATATTATTTTAGGGTTTAAAAGTTTTTACCGTATAAAGTATCTACCCCTTCTCAAATGATATGTTTGATTTTTTTTTTGATTAATTTATTTGACTACAAAAAACTGAGCATAGCATTTAGTTTTTAGCAAAGGAAATCGGTGCCAAATCTACCAATAGCAACAATAAAAATATGTCGGTACGAGGCTACTTAATAGTTAATCACTAGCCCATTTCCGACCCGGAGCTTACATATAAAACAAGTTCATTCAAAACTTTTTATTCTCAACTAAAGTTATATTCTTCGATAAATTTAAATTCGATAGTGTAATCTCTTAGCGTTCAAAAATTTTGACCATAGTAAATTTAAATCCCCCTCAATTTTAGGGGGTTACAAATTTTATATGGTCATAACTTTTGAATGTTAAAAAGTTGTTGTATGAAATTTTAGGAAATTTCTCTCAAACACCAAAAAATGCTGGATCCACCCCTGAAGATTCAGCAACATAACCCAAAGTAACTAACAAAATCAGAAGTTTTTTACACATTGTTTAAATTTATTAACATGTGACACTTAAGATTAAAAACGTATAATAAACGGAACGATGAACAATAAACTTCGAATAGATGTTGGTTAACATATAGTAGTCGGCAGATGTGCAAAATCACACCTGCAGACTAATTAATTTTGGCGGCCATCTTGATCGGATCGAAAGTAGTATATTAATGTAAACAAACCAAATTAGCTGACAAATGTTAAACTATTTATTTTATTATTACGTAGCTCTAAAATTTTTTTGTTGTTTATGTATTATTTACGGACAGAAAAG
This sequence comes from Hydra vulgaris, assembly GCF_038396675.1. Lineage (NCBI taxonomy): Eukaryota > Metazoa > Cnidaria > Hydrozoa > Anthoathecata > Hydridae > Hydra > Hydra vulgaris. The sequence goes on along the minus strand of NC_088920.1, from coordinate 45,807,260 downwards.
TCGCAGGTTCGTATCATTGATAATACTTTGTTGTTATAAAATATGTTACAATTTATGTTTGTTGTACTATATACAACAAACATAAATAATTTAGTTTCGTATGACTTTACAGTTTTACGCGAGTTTAATGGTCTAATAATTTTGCAGATGTAAATAATAATTTACATAGTGAATGTAAATAAAATTGCAAATTATAAATAGTATTCGAAATTAACGTTTAACAAAACTTCATGATTTAGCTTAACCTTATTATTATTTAGGTTAAATTATTACTAAACGATTTTTTTTTGCCTACTTTTAAAATAATACAATTATTTCAGTTTCATTCTGGCATACATACTCTACCCCACAGAAAAATAAATAAACGGAAAAGAGGTGCTGATAAAGAACAAATAAGAGAGAAAATACGTTTAGAGAACGATGCCCAGAAATATAAAAAGTTAACGAACATGTTTGCAACATCTTCTAGTACTAACTCAATTGTTAATATCAATAAGGCTAATGTAGCAACAACGGAAAAAGTTATTGATCTTCATCCAGTTTGCTATGACGCTGATGCAGTATTATTTTTATTAACTGGAAAAGGAATGTGTGATTTGGTTTGTGGCATTTTCGAAAAGGTAGGCATTGATATAAGTAAATTTATAGGCAATACCACAGTTGGAGCCTCCAATATGCAAGGTCAATACAATCAATTCAATACCTGGTTAAATATAGTTTCCCCGGGTTCAGTATGGTGTTATGCCTATGTCTTAAATTTGATAATGGGTGACGTTACTAAAAAAAGCTGTTACCTTGTTTGGCGTTTTAAACACATGCGCAGTATTTTTACGGGAATCATATTTGCGCTTCAATGTTCGGCATGAATAAAATATCTGTTTTGGTGAAACCCGTCGTTGGGTGAAAGACAGAGCTCTTATAAGATATTCGAAAGTTTCTTTATCATAATCTCCGATCAAGATACACAAGTTATTAATTTTTTGTACATTGACATGTTACAAACATTTCCTAATATATCTCCATCAATCAAATTCAATAATGATGACCGTTATACAGACCATTATAATATGGTTTAAGACAGTATTAATGAATTAAGCAAAGTAGATAGAAATTTTGATTCCATTTTTCAAGCAGCTAAAAATTTCTCAGAACATACAATAGTGAACTAGGAAAAAAATCTCGACATTGAAGTTGAAGACATTGAAAGAGAAAAGAATAACTCCTTGAAAGTGAGAAAGATAAATTACGTGGTAATGTTCACAACATGGTAATGGATCATATAATCAGTAGTTTAAAACAGAGGTTTTCTGAGCATGGTAGTCTATATGCTGATTTATCTTGTTTAGATCCAAGAAATTTTGCAGAAATTTTGAAAAATTGTCTAGTAACGCATTGCAGCACCGCCTTTTGGGTTGCTCAGAAAACTTTGTGTTAGTGTAACAAAAGACCAGCTTCAAACGTAATTGTTGGACTTTGCAAGGAAATGGGAAAGTTTTGATACGACGCTTGAAGATGAATATAATTGGCTATTTGACACAAACGTGTCAAATAACAAATTATATCTGACTCTAAATCCATAAAATTTGAAAATGTCTTTACAATCCCAGCAGTATAAAACAGCAACAGCCACAGAAATAAATGTAAATCTTGCAAAAAATGGATTGTTCGTTGTTGCTTTGATAATTGTAAATGTGATGAGCCAGTCAAGTATACAATCACTCATGCTGATGACTTTTGAAAAGGACTTTCTTTCAAGAATTAATAACAATGCAATCATTGATTTTTTGGCATTGACTAGTCAAATGACAAAAACGTTGCTATACTAGTCAATAGTGAATAGCAATTGTGTCTGCTATTTCTAGACTCCAACTTACAGCAACGTTAAATACTTATTCTTATTTTAAATTTTTTTATCAATATTTAGACTAGGAAGTTTGAAATTTCTTTTTTATACACAGTGCTCGAAGTGAGGCGGTATGCCCTCCCGTTACCTTTTTAAATTTTGAAAACCATCCCACTCCTTTTTTAATGCATATTTTGGGGTGGGATGCCATCACGGTACATAATAAATTAATGGAAATTTTATTTTATTTTTCTCCTATAAATAAACTTGTAAAAACAATTTTAAAGTTTGCAGCAATATGCGAATTTAAATGAACTAAAGTCTCAGCTGTTATTTAAAAATTTGCGGTAGAAAGTTCAAAAACTAAATCGATTATTATAAAACATTGCGTCTTTTTTTTTGTATTTTAAATAAAAAGTTACCAAGCAACAAAAAGCGACATTGGCATTTTTTTTCGATAAAGTATCATTAGAGTTTTTTTTGGTGAAATAAAATATAGTACGCAGTAGTTTTACTCAACATTAAATGTTATGATTTAAAAAAAATTTACTTATTATAAATATAGATAAATGGCTAGCAAGCGGAAGGAAAAGAAAGTTAAGCAGTGATAGTTCTAAAAGTAATTTGGAAAATGACACTGAAATAAATAAAGAAGTGACAGATTTTTCGAGTATTGAAACTTGCCAATCCTTTCCTCAATGTGATGGTATTTTTCCAGATTACTGGTCTTATTTACAGTGGAAGGAGTAATTAAAAATATTTGACTGGTTGACAGTTTCATTAACAGGTCTTGGTTGTTCTGTTTGTAAGTCAGCAAATAATTTAGGTGCCGAAAAATCTCAAGGAATAAAATTGGCTAGCGAGTGGACGCTTGGCAACGTTAAGGAGTATGGCGAAACAAAAGAAAAAAAACAACAATCAATGAGGAAAAAGCTTTCAAGCCATAAACTATCAGTTGCACACGAAAAGGCTTGTAAAATTATTTCTCAGTCCAAAAAAAACACCATAGAGATGTTTAGTTAAAAAATGCAGATCAATCAGCACGAAACTATCTACCGCATATTTCGCACTGTTTATCATATTGCAAAAATGAATCGTCCATTTTCTGATTTGAAAGAACTAATATTATTATAGGTAGAAAATGGTTTAGACATGGGACGTATTTGACAATCTGATCACGCATGCGCTGATATTGTTTATCACATTTCAAATGAAATGCGCACTAAGCTTTTAAAATATATTCTTCATAACGATAATAAAGTAGGGTTTATGATAGACGAATCTACCACGATGAGCAAAATGTCTCTCTGTCAATCTGCTTGAGAGTGAACATTCCAGAAATAAATATTGTAAATAGTATTTATTTTGATCTTATTGAATTAACAAATACAGAAGCCTCGTCTATTGCAAACTCTTTTATATGTGCTTTACACGATTTTGGTTTTGACAACAATTTTTCATTACGTAATTGGGTGTCTTTTGCATGTGATGGTGCTTCTAATATGCTTGGCAAAAAGGCAGGCGTGGCCCAGTTACTTTTGAATCAGTTTCCTAATTTGATTTTATGGCATTGTAGCAATCGCCGATTAGAGTTAGCAGTAAATGATGTTGTGCGCGATATCTTACCAATATGTCACATGAAAAGCTTTTTTGATAAATTATATACCATTTACAGTGCATCTCTAGTGCATTCTAATTTTAGAAACTCAAAAGTTTCTAAAATTAATCAAAATTTTTTAGTAAACTAAATGAAAATCTTGATTCTAGAATGTTTACAACTAGAGCTGCGCATAAATCTTTACAAGACAAAGAAAATGATCCAAACAAAGAAAAATACGATAATTTAATAAAAAATTTACAAATTTTTGATAAGCCACAATGGTTTGCAGACCAAGATCCATGCTTTGGAGATAACGATATTAGACAAGTAGCAAAAACTTTAAAAATTTGTGAAACTACGGCAGTCCAAGGGTTTCGTGAATACATTTCCACTGGTGACTGTAATAAAACCCCTAATGATCTTCAGCCTCTGGGAACTGCTATAAATACCTTGATTGTTTCAACAGCTGAATGTGAGCGTTCTTTTTCTACTATGAATGTAATCTTATCTTCCTTGCGAAACTCTTTATTAATAAAAACTGTGTCGAGTTTAATGTTCATTTCATTAGTAGGTCCACCAATTACGTATTTCAATTCAAATTATGTCATTAAGTGGTTTGGGAAAGGACATTGCGATGCTAATTTAAGGAATTGTGAAGCGCCGGCATTAAAATCTATAAATGAAAGTGAAACGTTTTGGAAGATATTCTGACCGAATTTTTTTTTCAATTATTTAAAAATTGGTAAATACAAAAAAATAAGACTTCTTTAAAAATAAAATGTTTAAATATACCATTGTTTTTGATTGCTTAATGACGTTTGATGTGAAACTCAACTCAATATTTTACGGTGACAGTCTCTTAAGAATATAACGGACCTCAAGTTGTTTTTTTAATATAGGTTTTTTACTATAGGGATACTCTAGGATTTATTATTCGTTTATTTAATCTACACAAAATACGAAATCTATAATTTTAGGATAGGTGGATGGTGATTAGAAAATATTAAAAACCATCTCGCTACCTTTTTTTTCCCACTTCGAGCACTGTTTATACATAAAATAATAATAAATACTAAAGAAGGCACCTAAAAATAAAAAGGTCCTTCATTGATAATGTAGATAAATTTAGAAAATTATGGACACCAATCAGAGTTGCTGTCCTGGTTTCGTGAAGGCTCACGTATATATATATATATATATATATATATATATATATATATATATATATATATATATATATATATATATATATATATATATATATATATATATATATATATATATCGCGAGGTTAGAATTATTTTGTTCTATCTCCACAAATCAAAAATTTGAGTTAGATAAATTTTTTTTCTTTTTATAGTTAAAATATTTATTTTTTACTACCAAATCAGTAAAAAATAAATTATTTCTCAATATACCTGACATTGCATTTTGTTCCACCTCCTTAATGCAGTTTATAGATTAAAATTGTAATGTGCTATATCCGTTTTATCTGCTTTATATTTAAAAGTCGTTAAAATCAAAATGGCAGCCGCAGTAGATTTTTTTGTTGAAAAATTACAACAAAACGTTGAAGGTAAAATATGTATATATATATATATATATATATATATATATATATATATATATATATATATATATATATATATATATATATATATATATATATATATATATATATATATATATATATATAATGTTTTTTTTTCATAGATCATAGTTATTACATTTGAACTTTCTTATATATATATATTGTTCATGGTTTGGGTATTATTGTTGTTTGTTTATTATTATGTATATATATATATATATTTTTTAGAAACTGATCTGACTGTTCTTGGATATCCTAATGGTGCACTTGTAACTAGGAAACGAAAGTCAGCACCTAAAACTTGGATACAGAATGTGAGAAAGCAGTTGAGACAATCTATTCAAGCTTATAAAAATAGAAAAGGAGAAAATGTTCCATGCAAGTCTGTAACCACAAGAAAAGACTGTTTAAATTCTTGTAAATTTAAATGTAGACAACATATCAGTGATGAAGAACGAGCACATATATTTTCTGATTTTTGGTCTATGGATGATACCCAAAAAAAGCATTTCTACAGTAGAACTACTGAACGACTCCAGAAGAAACGTCATCGAACCATCAATGAAAATTCGCGAAAAACATATTCATTTTATTACAGCTTTTTTGTTGGTGATTTGCAAACTCGAGTTTGTAAAGAATTTTACCTCACTACTTTAAATATAAGTAGTAGAAGAGTTTATTATCATCATGAAAACAAGAATGATGCTACAGGAAGCCCAGCCTTTTCAAAATGGGGAAAACACAACAAAAAGGTTGTTGATCAAAGATGAAAACAAAGTGTTAAAGATCATATCAATGAATTTCCACGTGTACCATCACACTACTGTCGTAAAAGAACAAAAGAAGAATATTTTGAAGCTTTTTTAAATCTTAATAAAATGTATGAACTTTACTCTACCTATTGCAAAGAAAAGAATATTGCCCCTGTTAAGAAGCATATGTATAGATTCATATTTGAGCATGACTTTACCATCGAATTTCAAAAGCCAAAAACTGATTTATGTGATACATGTTATGAATACCATAATGTAGTAAATCCAACTGAGGAGCAAACCCAAAAATTTTCCAAACATGTAATGTTGAAGAATGAAAATCGAGCAGAACGTGAAAAAGACCGCAAACTTAAGGATAAAAATGTAGCTGTAGTATGCATTGACCTTGAAAATGTAATAAGTTTACCAAAATCAAACATAGGAGCATTTTTTTATAAACGTAAACTCTCAGCATATAAAATAACTGGGCATTGCTCCCTAAATAAAAAAGGTTAATGACCTTGTAAGTAGTGTAACATGCTTGCTAGAGAAGATAATTGCTGACCACCCAGATGTTAATAAACTCATACTATGGTTTGATTCCTGCATGCCTCAAAATAGAAATAGTCACATGTCCATTGCCGTTACCCAAAAATCAGGGTAATAGAGCAAAAGTTCTGTGAATCAGGGCATTCTAGTATACAAGAGGTTGACAATATACATAGTCAAATTGATAGAGCACTAGCTCCTCTTGAAATATTTAGTCCACTTGATTTAATCAGAGCAATTGCTAATATTCAAAAGAGAAATCCTTTTTCTGTCTACCAAATGAAAAGATTGGATTTTAAGCATTTTTCAGCTATTGCAGGCTGTTTTAATTATAACCTTGTTCCCTATACCCAAATAAAGCATCTGGTTTACAGGGCAGAGTTTTCAGATCATATATACAGAAAGTCATTTACTGATGTTTGTTCAGAAGTACGAATTAAGCGTCTTCCTAACAATCCACGATCTTCATTAGCTGTGGCAAGACCTCTTGCAGTTGTACCAATGGCTTCTGTCTTAAACCAGTGTGCGAAAATTTCTAATGATAAAGCTAAGGACCTTCAAAGTATGTTCAAGTATATGCCTGCTGTAGACATAACATTTTATAATAGTATTTTAAAATAATTTATTTGAATGTCAAAATATTTATGTTTTATGTTTATGTTAAGGTGTTAAATGGGCTTCTTATTGAAATTGTTGTTTTTAATGAATTAACCAGATGTGCTTACCTTGCTGAATTTAATCTTTGAAATTCATTTCACTGTGAAATGTATTTTGGATAATATGTTCTTGGAGCTTATTTCAACCAAAGTTTTATTTTTTTGTAAAAATCTTGGTACATACTTTAGATAATTAAACTCTATAAATATTTCATTTATAAAGTTTTTTTACTAGTTAAAGTAAGATTTTATTCCAATAAAACAGCGATATGTCGAACAGTTCTTTACCTTGCTACAATATATACAATATATATACAAAATACTAATTTGTATTATATTTTTATATAAAAAATGGAGATAGAACAAAATAATATTGCATTTTATAAAATAAGTGTGTATTATATTGTTCTATCTCCAAATCAGGGTGTGGTAATTCAGATACCTGCACATTATATCTTTTGAAGTATTTACTTTTAAACTGTGGTAGAAAGTATGGGAAATTAATATGAATCTAATTTGTTTACGTCTTTTATGTTTAAGTGGTCTACAGGTCCTTTTAAAACTTTGAATTTGATTTTCTCAGTTCGGAATTTGTTATCAAAAAAATAATTTTGTTTTATGCAAATAACAATCTTTCCGCTGGGGGTAAGGCTGCCGAGAGCTTTCGTGACGCCCAGGACAAAGCAACACTTAGACGCCCCTCTAAGTATGTATAGTTTTTTTTTTTTTAAGGTGCCCCAAGAAGTCGTAACTATCTTGTCACAGAGCACCGCGGAAGTGCATTAAACCGGGAAATTCACGCCTCTTTCCTTACCGTGACGCGAAAATTCGTCCAGAGCTCGTTTCCAACCTGGATCTCCTGCTTATAAAGCAAGCGCTCTAACCACTGCGCCACGGCCACACTTATATAGTTTTAAAAGCAATTTAACTTTAAAGTATATGCTATACATGTTAATGAAGTATTGCATACATGATAATAACCTTATTTTATTTTTGTCACAATAATTTTACACTCATATTTTCATGAACTGCTTTAACATACACTAAAACCCATCTAATATCCATGAAACCCATCTAACATACACTGAGTAGGATTTTTAGAAAGATTCTTGAAAAAATTATTTCTAAATTATCTGAGGGGAGGCTTAGATATTTTATATATAATGCCCCCACCTCCCTCCTTAAAACATTTTAATAAATTTGAATGGTGCAAAAAAAAAAAGAGACTTAAAATATCAATATGACGTAATTTCATAGTTACATAGATTAAAATAATGTAAGACTTATGTAATGAAAAAACTAATTAAAAAAGTTTTATGATTTAAACCTAAAAATAGTTCCTCCCCCCCATCCTTTTTTAGAGTCTTGATCCACCGAGTCAAAAAGTTGTCCCCCCCCCCCTTCCTTTATGGATAGTTTGAATCCACCAAATCAAATAAACCTAAATATTGCCCCACCCCCTTACTAGATGGTCTAGATCTCTGTCTCGTCATCTTAATAAAATGAAGACTTTTTGAAACTGTTAAAATGCAATATATCTCTAATAAAGTTGTCATATACGACATGTTTTGGACAACGAGCCTCAAGCAAAGATTTCCCCGATTATGGTTACATCCTATTAAAAGTAAGAAATATGAGTGTAATCATTTGCACACTCAAATCTAAGGAATTCTTCAAGTTTTTAAAACCATCGCAAAAGTAGGTAAAATGTTGAAACATTTTTATCAAGCAACTGATTTTGTGTGTGTGTGTGTGTGTGTGTGTGTGTGTGTGTGTGTGTGTGTGTGCGTGCGTGTGCGTGTCTGTGTGTGTGTATGCATGTGTGTGTATGTACGAAATTTATAAAGTTAAATTCTTTTTTTAAATTAAAGGATTAGATTAAAGTAAAAACTTAGAGAAAATTTTTTTTTAAAACAAAACTTGCTTTTTTAAACTAGAGCAAGGTTTTATACTTTAATGCAACTGTATTTTTAACAGCGTTATTGTACAAATTTAATTGCAGATTGAAAATTTATCTGTATTCTCCAATAATAAGCTGCATCTTTATTGCTCAACTAAGATCCTATTTAAAAAAAAATCACATCAGATTTGGATACATTTTTGTAGATCTTATAAATAATATTCGAGACTTGGTAATAAGACTAAGTTTGTCTTCTTCTAGTTTCGGTCATGTAATTATTTTTTTATAAATTGCGATTGTAAACTTTGCATATGCCAAATAAATAAGTCATAAAATTAAAACGTCAAGCGTCAAAAATTTTGACGGTGGTATTGATTACATCATACCTTTAAACTAAATTTTGAACTGTTTTTAAAAGTGTAAGACTTTTTGGGGTTTTGAATCATCGTGAAAAAACTAACACGGTAATTAACCGTTATTTTATAAACTACCAAACAAATTTTTCTGGAAACAAGAGGCAACAAACTAATTTTTAAACCTGGTAATAACTGTTTTATTTAAAAATAATAATGTAAAGAGGTTATTTTTAACTGTTTCTTAGCTTTCGTTTCTTATTTACAAAATAGAATAAGCATGTAAAATAAAAAAAGAGAAAAACAAATTCATTTTAATTTGAAAAAATTAAAGCTAATTGAAAGTTTACTAATATGCGGTAGTGCACTACCGTATATTACACCACTATAGTGGTGTAGTGGTAGATCGCTGGTTTCGTTAGCGAGAAGTTCCGAGCCCGATCTCCACCATGTCCCAAGTAGTACTGGACTCAATTTGTATCACCGCGCAGCGTTCTTGTTTACCAAGGTTCGTGTTATGGAGTTATAAATTTGAGAGAATTTGGTTTTAATCCCAAAAAAAAAAAATAAACAAAAAATGAAAAAAGTAACTTATTTAAACTTTGGCTTTTTGAATAAAACGGCTTTTTGAAACTTGGAGATTGACTATTTAAAGCGGAATCTCTCGAACGTCGGAAATTAATCAAAATATTAAAAACAAATGGCGAGTATACAACATCATCACACTTCAACTTCTCGCAGAGGAATAAATTTATCCATGCTGATTGATTTTCTATTACAAAAAACTTATCATGATCTCACTGTATTATCTGAACTGTAAGTATTTCGTTTTACACAATTAATGCTACTTGAATTGTAAGCTGAATTATGAATAAATTTAAAGTTATGAGTTAATAAAAAATAATATAATTATTAATAGTTATTTTGCGACACGTTTATTTTATAATAAAATCTTTCAAATTTTGTGGTCTAATGCTTTTATAATCTATTACTTCTAGTTTTTTTTCATCATTAACTTTTGAGCCTTTTTTTTTAGTTTAACGTTTTTTCAGCATAATTTGTGTTTTTTATCAATGTTTTTGTATTTACGTCTTTCATCAGAAAAGCGGTTTTATGTTAAATTCACTACAAATTTAATGTGGATAGAAGTTTACTACATACTTTTGTATGCAAAAACTGGTCAGTTGATTAAGTATTATTTTATGTATTAGTGAATTTTGACACTCCTTTAGGGAAAAGTTCACTAAAGAAGTGTCACTAATTTATATAACTTTTGAAATATTTGAAATGATTTTGCTCTGTAAAAAAATTGTAAACACCACTAAAATTTGTGATCTTAAAATAATATTTTCACTGGGTAGGTACAATCGGCAGAGCAGATCAACTGAGCAGATCATTTATATGGTATAAACGGCTGAGTGGATTATAAAATTAGCTAAATTCTTATAAGAGACATTTTTTTGGATTATGAAATAAGCTGAATTCTTTTAACTGTTCTTCCAAATAGTTGGGCAGAGCAAGTATTAGAATTATTGCATTGTGATCCACCAAATATACTATGAAAAATGCTACTTATTGAAACTTACTGGTAAAAAGAATCAATATAGGTACAATGTGTCATATTTTATTAAAGGCTGATGGTAAAAAGAATATATTGCTCATAGTTAATACAAAGCTAATGATAGAATATTCATTTTACCATCAATCTTTAATCAAATGTGATACATTGTACCTAATCTTACGGAAATCCCAACAATCTAATTCTAACATAAGATCCGCCAAATTTTTTGGCAGATCATTTATTAGAATATGGCAGATCTTTTTTTTATTGGTAAGGCATTTACTACCTAACAACAACAACAAAAAAAAAACATATTCAGAGTGCTTTGTGTATATGTGATCTGCCAAATTAAAATCAGATTATTTATAAGATTTCAGCTGATTTTATAATCTGATCTGTTATTTGTACAATATAAATGATCTACCCAGCCAATCTGTTCTGCTCTGCTGGTTGTATCTACCTTTTTTTACTTAAAAACAGTACTAAACATATTAAGAATAAAGAACTTATCTGATATTAGTCTAATTATCACACACACACACACAAAACATATGTATGACTTTGTTTACATATATAAATTTTATACTTTAAGTTTTGTTTTGTCAAAATGCATCAGATAATAATTTGAAATATAATGCTTTAGGGTTAGAATTTATCATTTTTTATTTATTATTTTCAATGCCATCTCTATTTTCATTCATTCTTACTCTTCTTTTTTTACAAGTTACTTTATTTTAAATTCTACATTCTTAATTATAATATATTTAATCTCTCTTCTAAAAATAGTGTTAGGCATTAGAATGTATAACTTTTAAAAATGTGTTTTTACAAATAAATAAATTTTATTTTTTTAAGTTGTACTATGCACTTTAAGTTATTTTAGTATTTTTTAAAACAGTTTTAAGTTATTTGTAATAAGCAAATAAATTTAATTGAAAACTTTTATTTAATAGGTTACCAAGAAAGTCAGATATTGAAAGGTACTTTGTTTTTTGAGTTGTATTTAATTCATGACAATTTAAGTTTTTTTAGTTATACAATATTTATCAATGATGTGTTTATAGAAAAGTTGAAATTATAAAGTTTGTTACCAAAGCAAGACAACAATTTATTCGGTTATTAGCACTTGTTAAATGGGCATCAGGTGCAGAAAAAGTTGACAAATGCCAGGTATTAAAGTGCATTTACAACTAATTAGCGTGTACAAAATAATGGACATTTATTATGGCTAAAAAAAAATTAGTTTTTTTCATTAGTCTTTTTTTTCTTTGTCTGCGATTAAAAAAAAAGTTGACATTTTTGATACTAATATCTTCTGCTTACTTTAAAAGTTTAAGTAAGCAGAAGATATTACTGTGTAGAACTAAATCTTCAGTACAAACATTTCTGTAATATATTTTACTATATTTTTGTTTTTCATTACGTTTTATGTGTCATTTCACATTTTTTATTTAATTGCTTTTTTGCAAGGCTATCTCAACACTATTAGATCAACAAAATGCATATTTCATCGATACTGCAGATGCGTTGGCAAAAATGGCTAGAGAAACTCTTGTTCAAGCACGGTTTGTAATTTTATAGTATTATTTTTATTTGCTTAAGTTTATTTCAAGAAAAAAATAGTATTAAAATTGAAATTCAGATAGGTTTATAGGATCTTTAGACACTAATATTAACTAATCTCTAGTATCATCTATATATAGACATAAAAAGTCCTGACATGAAAAAGGTTGGGATAAAGAGGTTTTTTTTTATTCCAACCTTTTTTATTTCACGCAAATTGACACATTTTTGACAAATCTCCTAAAAATATTCCAATCTCAAGCAAAAAGTTATGCCATTTGCTTATTAAATCTTGTGTATAGCTAAAAAGATTGACAAGTAAAAAAAAATTTCTAATATAGGCAATTTGAGTCAATATATGCAGTACTATAGCAATCGTTCTTTTTCAATCTAACTCTGGTGATTTGTAAAAATCACACTCAAAACAAATATTACGTTTAAGATATAAGACAAAAAACAAACAAGAGTTGTTTCTTATATTCTATAAAATCTTTTTTGATGACTACAAGGTTCAGCAGAAGCAAATGGGTGCATGAGTTATGAACAGACCATCTAAAATGAACTTAGTAAAGTATGCTGGTTGTCAGTCTTCTCCATTAAGCCAGTGCTTTCGCGCTCAAGTCTTTTCACGCTTGCCCACATGCCCGCAAATACTTTGGCGAGCACATAAAAAAGCGCTTACCAAAAAAAAATAAAAGCGTTTTATTTTAAATTACAACAAAACTTTTTTGTTCATTTGTTCAACTTTTATGAAAAAAGGCCCTTTTTTTTCCCCCCTTTTTTTTACCAGTTTTTTAAAATTATTTTAACTATTATTTATTTATAGCATTATTTGTATTTTAACTTAAATAGCAGGAAAAAAAGAATTTTTTTAAATTGCGCAGGCTAACTTAAAAATGACCATCCTGTCAGTGCTTTTTTGTGCGCTGGCATTAAATTTAAACAAAGAAGACTGGGTTGTCTGGCTTGATGATCTTACACAGGCTTTTTCGAGAAATAAAAAATATTATTATTAATGATAATTTTTCATATTTCCACTGAACTTTTATTTTTTTCTTTCGTCAATTTAGGTATAGTAAAAAGAATTATTTTTTTAGGAATAAAAAGGCAGAAAAACTGGCTTGCATTTCAAAAAAAATCCTTTAGTTCCTTTAAAAGATATTTTTAATTAATTTCTATATTATTTTTGTATTTATTAATAATTTAGTTATTAACTAAATAAATAAATAATATAAAAATGTTAGATTATAATCAATCGTTCTGATAAAATAAATTTTATTCATTTCTCTTCTTCTTTGTAAAAAAATTTTGACGAATTTTTTTTACCATTTGCATCCATTTCACTTTTTTTTTGTTTTGATTTGTTTGTTTACTCTAATTGAACTTTATTCAGTTGTATGTTGTTTTGTTGTCTTCATTTCATATATAGTCAAACCAATAGTTTTTTTTTGTTTAATTAACTTTGAGATATTTATACTAGTTATAGACAAACAAAAAGTATGACAAATCAATTAATTAAGCAAAATGCATTCTTTATTATCTAAAAATTCTCATCCTTAAAGTTTTCAAATTTCCAGCAAATACTGAAAACTTGGAATAACATTTTAATTTATAACGCAATGCAAAACTTTTGCACAGGCTATATTTCACCCGCTATTTAACTTATAACATAATACACAACAATATTACAGAATACAAGCCTTCTCAGGAAAAGCATGCGGTTGCACGCCTTATATAACCACATGTATAATATTTTGTTTTGGCAACTTCGCCATGGCTTTTTGCAAGTTTTGAAAATTAACACGTTAAAAGAATGCGCTGAATAAACCAATGTAAATTTAAACTAAAATTAAAAATAAACAAACCTAAAGTAAATAAACTAAAAAGAGAAGTAAAAACTAAAAAAAAACTCCAAAGCTAAACTAAAAAAATAAAAATCATAACAAATGATAAAATAAATAAAAGATAAATCTGAAAAAATAAAGACATAAAATTAATATATATTTTTATTTTAATTTAAAAGTGTTACATTTCATGGAATTTAGAAAAGATCCAAGTTTCCAAGTTATTTAATCCAAGCTTAATTACTTCGAAACCTGACTATTTGAAAATTTAAAATTGGGATTTTATTCAACCTAAGCACTACACTAAGGTAGTGTTAAGGAAAAAATTATTAACTTTAAATTATTATTATTATAGATATTTTTAAAATAATTATTAGGTTCAAACTATTGAGACGCTCTAAATTAAAAAGTATATTAGTTTTTTGTTTTTTTTACTGGTTTATCTTTTAGTTGCTTTACTATTCCTTAAGATTTTGTTTTACTTTTCAGTATATGATTTGTTTATTTTTTAATTTTCTCTTCAGTTTAGTTTTTTCAGCGCAAATTATTAAAACTTGTAAAATGACGTTGCCAAGTTGTCAAAACAAAATATTGTGTGCATGGTCATATTAGGAGTACAACTGCATGCCTATTCTGAGAAGGCTTAAAATGGTTATCACTGTTTGAAAAAACTGATCAATTCTGCTTTTTTATGCTAAATAAAATTTATAAATTTTTAATTTAAAAAAGAAACAAGTTTCTGTATTCATTAGAGCTCCTACTTTTTTAAATATGTCATCAGTTACAATTAATGCAGGCTTTAGTTTGTAGTGTATAATCAATATGTTTAACAGTTATTAACAAATTAGCATTTTTTTAGTAATTTTTTTGTGTTCCAAATTATATGATTAAAACCTAAACTTTTTTTTTAATTTTTTTTTTTTACAGGCTTCCAAATTTCTCCATTCCAACAGCTGTTGATGTTCTTACAACTGGTAGTTTCAACAGACTCCCCAAATGTATTAAGGTAACAATTATCAAATGATAAAATAAATAAAAGAGAAATCAGAAAAAATAAAAGCATGAAGTTAATATACAGGGCTCGAATTAACGTAAAAAAATCTAATCGCAATTTTTTTGTTGCTTAGAATTTTTTAGGATTTTTACTAACAAAAAATTATTTTTACTAAGCAAAAAATCATACGCCATTACAAGTTATTATTTAATATTTTAACTTTAAGGGGTTACAATGCGCTAAAATAAAATTAAAAGTTGTCACAATTTTCTTTCTCGCTTTCAATTTCTCCCTAATCCGATATTGTTTCATTGCCTTTCAGTCAGAGGGTTTTTCCAAATCCCTCTGACTGAAAAGCAATGATCATATGTTCCACTTTCTTAATGGCGTAATCATATGGTGCCACATCTTTCCCATCAAAATGTAAAATAAAGGATGTCTCAATTGACAAAGCTGCCTTAAGTTTAAAAACAGTTATGACTTATAACTTTTTACCGGCTCTAAAAATAGCAGATTGATGTAGAGTGGAAATTCATCATGGAAATAATTTAATGAGCGAGTTACTCTAGCTCCTTTGTGGGTAGAGATTCCAGCTTCTGCGCACATCACAGCAACTGACATTGCCTTCAATTGAAACAGTAAATGTATTTACAAAAAAAGTACTAATTTTTATTTTGAAAAGTATTTTTACTTACGTTTGATTTATGTTTCCTTTTAGGTGGTTTAAACAAAGGCTCAAAACCATCAGAGTCATCATCATTTTGAGAGCTTGATTCTGTATATAATTGCTCTAGATAATCAAGACCCAGGTTTTTTAGTATCAATTGCCTATTAGCAAGATGCTCAACAACTTTTTGACTGGTGGATATGCAGCTCTTTTATCAGCCATTTGATGCTTATAAAATATTTGTTCTTCTTTTTTTTTTTTTTTTTTTTTGTCAAGAATATTAAACAGTAACGGGTGAACAGTAAAATTTGAGATTTTTTTAATGGTTTTTATTTTTGAATTTTTTTTTGTGCACTGATTCATTTATTGTTTCTTTTTTAGAGTCCACTCTATGTAGCTACTGCTGGCAAAGTTTTATAAAAATATTCTTACTATTTTGTAATCTAGATCAAAATGAAGCATGAAAGTTTGATTGATCGTGTGTATAGGTATTGTGATTCGCATTTCAAAGAAGATAGAAAAGTTGTTGTAGATCATTTTTTTGAAAGAAAATCACCCAAAGACAATCATTTACAGATACATTTCAATGTGGGAAAAAGGCAAATCAAAACTTTGTGTTTTGTTGGTTCTGGTCGAAAAGCTAAAATAATGACTAAAACTAAAATTATCAAGTTGAAAACCATGATTGATGGTCGTTCTGGCATTTCCATCCAACAAATTGCTCGAAAGCTCAAGTGCAGCCAATCTCACATTGTGTATACAATTCAGCAACACACAAATATTGTTTACCAAAAAAACAGACCATTCCAGCCCGTTCTCCTGAGCAAGTGTCTAAGTTACAAACATGTTGCGGCAGATTGTGTAGAAAATTTTATGGGTGTGATTTCATAATTGATGATGAATCATACTTCACATTTTCTCACTCTGATAAGAACTCAAGCGTTGGGTATTGGTCAAGCAATCCAAAAGCAGTTTCTTGTGGTGTGAAATACAAGTCCAAGGCAAAGTTTGAAAAGAAAATGCTTGTATGGTTAGCAATTTCATCTCGAGGCATCTCAACACCTTATTTTGTTCCTTCAGGCCTTGCTGTCAAACAAAATGTGTATTTGAAAGAGTGCATTATCAAAAGACCGATGCCTTTTATTAAAAAACATCATCCTGAGGGTAATTTTGTGTTTTGGCCTGACTTGGCTTCGGCCCATTATGCTAAATCAGTGACAAGCTACTTGATCTCAAAAAACATCACTTTTGTACAAAAAGCTGATAATCCTCCTGCAGTGCCTGAACTTCGTCCAGTTGAGAACTTTTAGTCAATTTTGAAGGGAATTGTTTATAAGAACAATTAGCAGGCTACTTCAGTTGATGAATTAAAATAACAGATCAAGTATTGTTTGAAAAAAGTAGATGTAAATGCTGTATAAAATAGGTGTGGAGGGGTGTATTGAAAGCTTGATTTTGTAAGACGAAACAGTGAAACAAGTCTATTGCAACTTCAAAAATAAATTATTTGATTATAAATCTACGAGCTGTTTTTTATTTTATCATAAAATATTGATCCACTCCAAAGTTAGAGCGTTTCAAAAAAAATCTCAAATTTTACTGTTCACCCGTTATAAGAAAATCTATAATTGTTTTTCTCTTTAAACATTTTTTATATTCAACCACAAGTTTATTTAGTTTTTTTGTAATGTCAGCTCTGGTTACTGATGGTAAGCTAAATTTCATATTCCAGAGCTTCCAAATCCTTCACTATTATTTGTATAACAACTTTTGATGATGGTACAGGGCATGTGTCAACTAAATGGTGATAGTAGCCAAGAATGTGCTGAACTTCTGGAATAGTCTTGAAATTAGCCAAGCTTTTTGTTCTTAATCCATATAGAGCAGCTGATACCAGAATCTCCCTCAATTCTTTTGAACATGACGGTCTAGAGTTGTCTGCCTTTCTCTTTGAGGCTCCATTAGCACTTACACAGGACATATTTATGGAAATATATTTATAACTAAATTAGAAAGTTAAATAAAAGTGCTTTTTTTACTCCAGCAATGATAGTTAAGCTAATTTTATAATATAATAGCTATTAAATTCATCTAATTTAAAAACAGTATAAATATTCTCTAATAAAGGATAATTATATTTAAAGTAATCCTGATAAGTATTTTTTTCTTATTTCTATAAAATAACCTTTTTTTTTGACCTAATAAAATTTTAATGATTATTTATTAAACTGTTCTTAGAATACATTTATTTATGTTATGGAAAAGGTTTCATGAGAAATTAAAAAATAGCATCACTCTAATGTATATATGTAAAAAAAATAACGTTACCAAAATATAAAAAAATTGAACACATTAAACGTAGTGCAATGAAAATTTTAACATGGTGTCTAGGCAAAAGAAGGCAGTACCATGCCTGTACCGTGGGGACGTCGGGTTTTTGACCTTTTTTAATAAACTCTCTTTTTTTTCGCGCAAATTTTATAGTAAAAAATTGAGCAAAAATGTCAAATTATCAATCAAAGATAAATATCTTTTAAAGATTGGAAAAAGGTAAAACTAAAAAGAATGTAGCCAAATATTGTTCCTTAAAACCCTTTAACTTACTGGATTAAGCATTAAGAAGACATAATCATTAAGAGTCAGTCAATAGTAGACACGCTGCAGACATGCTGCCTAAGGGCAGGGGTGGCAAACCAAAACATAAGGGCGCTTGCCAAAATATCAGCACAATATTTTACTATATACAATATCTAAAATAAATAAAAAATGTCACTTTGTCTATTACTTTTACTATTATGAATCGGGTGTACAGTGCAATTAACACTAAAGGTTATAGCATGTTATTAAACAGTCTGCTAAATAAATCAACTGTTTCTTAGCTACTTTCTAGATGTCAATAGTACATTTCATCCTATGCCATTTTTAGCTTTACAAGGTGCTAGAATGATTTCAAGTGTATTTGTCGAAATAGTTCATTCTACTGTCATTCATTTCAACGAACTGTTTGGCAATTTTTTTAATGTTAATTTTCTTGATTTGTTTTTTGTGTATCTGAGCAAACATGATGTTGTTCAGGTGATTGCCTCCAGTTTGCGACCCATGTTTTTACTCTCCTCATTACACTAAAGCTTCTTTCACATGATGATGTTGGTAGAGGCATGGTGTAGTAAAGCTTCATTAATTTGTGTGTTTGTTTATTAGCAACTTTTGCAGCTGGCATGGCATTGAAAATATCTGCAATTGTTGCCACTTTCGTAACACTCTGTATTTTGATTGATGCAATAGCATTGTACAGGTTAATAATTGTTGGTAGCCCCTTAACTTAACTTCTCAACTTTTAGTTCCAAGATGTCAACATCAATAAAAAATGGCATTCTAAATAAAAATGGTGGCGAATCTTATTTATTCACTGATGAAATCAAAACTTCTATACTTTTTACAGCTGCTAATCCATCCTGTGCAAATCTCTCACTCAAACTGTTCTGAATAGCATCAATTGCTTTAAAATAAGATTTCCATTGTTTTTGCTCTGATTTGACAGGACCATTCATTGCACCGCCCAATGTTAGCTTCTCAGTAATTATTGAATTGCGTAATGTTTTAGGTATTACTCTTTGTCTCTGCATAACTTTGGTTTCAGACTCATTGTCTTGGTTGATTTCAGGTATTTTTTTTTTGTCGCCTTTAAAATTCTATTAAATTCCTTATCTGATTTAAGCTCTGCAAATCTCTGAGACATATTTCGAAATGCAGAATACTGTGACATCACCTCTCAGATTAATTTCTTGTAACTGCTTCAATAGATTTTCTAGAATAGCAAAAAATTCAAAAGTGCTTTGCAGTTCAAAAAACGTTTTTACTGATGAAAGCTGTGATAATAAACCTTTAATTTGTGCTCTTGTTTTTGCAGCAATAGTCTTGTCTCTCTGAAGACTGTTCAATATTGTACTGCTTTTGTTCCTGTTGTCCCTTGAGTCATTGACATAGACTTCAGTCGCAATATTCTGTATTCATCTGATTCAGACTCATGCAATATATCCTTTTGGATTTATTAGAAAAAGGCAACACGCTTTGGATATGCCCCAACAATTGCATAAATTGACTGGACAATGCTGAGAGAATCTGACAGTAGTTATGATATTGCATATGTATCCTTAACAATCAGCTCACTGCAATGTGCCATGCAATGAATATGTTGTGCTTGCTGTCCAAAAATTTTTTTCAGTTTTGCTGCCAAGCATTTCATAACTGATGCTCCATTCAAGCTAGTTCTGGAACTTTTGATTATTCGAAGTTTCACCTCAAAAGGTTATCTTCAATATATGTCACCAAGGCATCTAAAGAAAGACCGCTGACGCATTTATATACTCCCATAAAATCTTCCATTTACTTTATAGTTGTCACTGCAAGTTCTTATGTTAAATGACATTTATTCCTTTTTATTAATATCTGAGGATTCATCTGCAAGTACCGAATAGAAATATTTATCTTTGATCAGTTCAACAATCTGCCTTTGTGCTTCTAAGGTGAGAAGTTGTTCTTGCTCTTGCAAGATGTCATGAGATAAAACATAATAGTTTTTCAACATCAACATTTCTAATGTCTTGTCACTTTTACTCTTATCCAAATTAAACTGGTAAATACTGGATTCTTCATCATTATCACTTCTTATAATTACAGCCTGTTGAAGCAATGTTTTTAATGTTCTGAAATGAGTTAGCAAGCCTTTTCTTTGAACTGTTTGCTTCTCCATGTACATTTGGTCAATTTGAGCATTAATTGTTGTAAACTTTATATTTTCTTTCTCAATCTTTAGAGCACTTGCAGCCTTATGAACACTGGAGTCCTCGTGATCTTTTAGTGCTGCTGTAGATTTCCTCCATGTTCTAAATCCTTTCCTAACTCCATGCTTGAACACTCCACCAGAACATGAATCATATTTTGTACAGGTTTCACAAAAGACAGCTTTCAGTGATCAATTGTAAAGTAACCAACTAAATTCATTAAGCCAAGCCTTAATACAAGTTCTTCCACTTTGTCATTGTTTTTTTTTTTTTATCAATTTCACTGAAATACTCTGCTTTTCTAACAAGATTTTCCGTTAGAATTTCATCATATTTTGCATCGGACTCCTGTTTTTCTGTATTGTCTATTTTTTGACTGCCTGTGTCAACTTTATTCTGATTCTGTAGTACGCTGTAAGGGTTCTCTGGCTCCACCGGTTCAGTTGTTGTTGTTTCAACAAAGATGGTAGCATAAAGGTGATGCTGCTGCTTTTAATAATTCCTTAGTTTTTGTTTTTTTTTTGAAGTCTTTCGGCCTTCAGCATGACTGTTCAATGGTTAAAACCGTTACATTTAAATTAAGAAGACGATTAATAAAGTACTAAGAGATATAAATTTGTACGCAAATAACCGTCAAAAATAAAAATACAAACTGAAAAAACTATTGCTATATTTATTTTTTTAAAAGACATCATTAAAGAGTTTAATATATAACTAAATAAAAACTTCTATTATGGGTTAACTCTTTTTTTGAATTAATTTTTGTACAATATTTCAAGGGAGTATAGATACCCTTGTTGTCAAGTATAATGTATATTATATTATACTTGACAATGAGGGTATCTATACTCCCTTGAAATATTGTATGAAAATTAATTCAAACAAAAGAGTTACATCCATAATAGAAGTTTTTATTTAATTATATTCCTATATTTGTTTTATAACTGTATATTGTCTTAACAATGTGTTCCTTTTTTCTCTTTTTCTCAAAAGTAAAAATACAAACTCAAAAAACTATTGCTTTTTTACAAAACAAAGTTGTAACGTATGTCGATAACAAGAAGAATAAAATTTAATATAACATACTTTATTTAATTTCGAATTGATTTTTAGAAACATTAGTTCTAAATGTGATTGCGATTTACAAAAAATTCTTTAACAATGGTTTATTTATCTGAGTTGTTTCTGAGTTGCGCTGCTGCTGCTTATTGATTCTTTTTTTTCTCTTCAATAAAATATTTTTTAAAGTTTCGTTCAAGTCAATTTTGAACTGTTTTTTCTTTAAAAAATATGAAAAAAAAATTAATCTATTGCCACCTATCCCACCTATTACCAGTTCCAGTTGGAAGATATTTTATGATAAAATATTGATAATGAAATGTTGGATAACAAAATGCTTTCAAGGCACATAAATTTACCATACCTATTTCCTAGAAAGGGCACATTTATGCTACCCTTGCCACCCCAGCCAAAAGGGCAGGATTAGCAGTTGCTATTCTAGGCTACCCCTTTGTGGCGTGCCTGATTTGGAGCTAAGAGACAAAAGTTAAGTTTTGGAAAGATGATTCCGTTGATAAATTTTTTTGATAAATTGTTAAGATTATATATTTTTTTGAATTTGTTTTTTATAAGGGGTAAAGACTTAAACAACTTATTTCAAAGTTTTTTTTTCATTTTTACTCTCTTCTTCTGTTAAAATTTGGTAGTAACTGGAAAAAAGTCACTTAAAAGAAGATTTTCAGTTATTCGAACATTCGGTTATTCTAAGTAAATCCTAATTCCCCTACGAGGTTTGAATAACCAGGAGTTTACTGTATTGATTTTGATTTAAATGAATTCTTAAATTGATGATGTAAGTATATATGAAAAACATTTTTTTCTAGGTAAATTATATTAACTAATTATAACTTTTTAAAAATTTTGAGTGTAAGAATTAGTTTGCTTTGTATTTTTGGTGATCTTGTTGTACAACCTATATTTTTATTTGTCAGGCAGCTTTAGTGCATGCTCACATATATTTAAAAATGTCAAATGTACACCAAAATGCCTACCTTATCCTGCTTACTCTTGAAATATATATAATTAATATAATTGTATAGTTTTTTTTTATATAAATTTTTATATAAGTTCAATGGAATGTTTTTAGACTAAGATAGTACCTGTTGATCCAATTAGCGCTGAAGAAAAAACAAAAACACTGAAACGACTGGATGAAGTTATACAGTACAGATTATGTGTTTCTGAAATACCAAAAAAATTTAGTAATATTAAAATATGTGAGTAAATTTAAATATACTATTGTTTATTAGTCCTTTAACCATTATTTATTTTTAATTATTTTTGCTTTAGGTGATGGAAAAGTAACATTAACAGTGCAAAACGAGTTTGAGGTTGAAAGATATTTTACATTGTTTTTGTACAATTTTGTATTAATGAAAGTATATAATATATGTTGCAACTTTAAATAGCTTAGGCTAGGTTTAATAAATAAAAGCCAGTTGAAGGGTTGAGTTTAGAGCTGTCTAATTTAATACATAAAATGTTATGTAAAAAGGGGTTCTGCTTCTACCAAAATTTATAATTAAAATTTTTAGGAGAAGGCAGTTGATTTAACTGTTTTTAAAAAATATATATTTTCCAGTAAATAAATTTTAATAATTGTATTAATATTCCAGTAAGCCATAGGTATTAACCCTTGTGACCCTTGGTTGTTTCATCGTTTAACAAAGGCTGTGTTTATTATGTTCCAATATTAGCTGTGCTCTAATATTAGTGTGCTCATGTTCCAATAGTTGCTAGTTACATAAAAACAAATTTCTGGCGTAAAAGTTTTTTTTTTTTTTTTTTTTTAGTAATTGCTTGTGAATACTTTGAAAAAAACTTTGTTGAAATGTTTTTGTTTTTACAAAAAATCAATAAACCAATATAACCAGTTTTTGTTTTTACAGAAAAGTCAATGAACCAACAGAGCCAGTTTTTAACAATAAAAATAAGTTTATAAGAATGAAACTGATTAGATGTTTAGATATGTAGCTGAAAAATTTACTTTTACAAGTTACTCCTTTATATGGTATATAGTTTGTATATAGATAATAATGCAGAATAAAATAGTATGTAAGTTGCATCTTTACATGGTTTATAAATTCATATCCATATGTCATATATTGACTATATCAAACATTCATGTATCATATATAGACTACATTGATGTATAAATCCTTTATTAGATATTTGTTATCTTCAGTTATATTATTCTTTATAATATATTTTTTGTTTTTTGACTGAAATGTTTGTTATTTTAGTATAATGGTATTTTGTATGTTTACCTTTATGCCAAGGGCCACTACAGTCAGAAATTTGCCCCCTCATCTACTGTTATCATGCATAATTTTTATTAGGCTACTCATATTGTTATCAATATCTCATTTAAGGTGATGTTAATGCTGATGGGTGATGGAGATGATATACCTTGGAGATTACTTAAAATAAAAATACTTTTGCAAGATCATGAGCTTGGTGGTATGTTAAAAATATTTAAAAATTTAATAAAAATATATTCAATTAATTCACAAAAAACTTTAACATATAATGAAAAATATTTAATTTTTATATTTTTTGTTATATGTTAAAGTTTTTTGTGAATCTTAAAAGAATTACAAGTCTTAAAAAAAAGATAAAATTAAATTTTATTTAATTATTTTTTATAATTAAAATATAGATTAATATTTAACAAGGTAATATAAGTTAAATATAATTTATTCTTTCCAAAATGTAATAAAAGTATGCATACTATTAAGTTTTGTATTAAAAAAGTTTATTTGATTAGCTCAAGATATGAAAGATAGTATGTCATAAAAATTATGAAAGATAATATGTCATAATAAGTCATGAATAGTCATGAATAAGTCATAATAAGTCATGAAAGATAGTATGTCATAAATCTTTTAAATTAAATTTTAAAGTTAAAATTACATTCGTCATAACAGATATTATGGTTCCTTAAGAGAAAATATATAAATATTTTATTTTAAAATTTTAAAATTTTAGAATTTTATATAATAATTAAAACACAATACTACTATTTATCCAAGACATGTTGTAACCTCCGAGACATGTTGTAGCCTCTGAGACATGTTGTAACTTCCGAGACATGTTGTAACCTCTGAGATATGTTGTGTTCATGTTAAAAAGAAATAAAGTTCACCTCCTCTGTTTTGTTGTAGGCCAAATAGTCTTTTTAATATACGACGCAATCTACAAACTTGGTAATTTATTCAAGCACATTTTATTCCTATGAGTTTTAGTACATGACATCATTGATTTTTTTGTTTGTATACATCTTTTAAACAAATAAATCAATGGCGTCATGTACTAAAACTCTTAGGATTAAAAACGCGCTTGAATAAATTATCAAATCTGTAGATTGTGGCGTATATTATGAAGACTATTTGACCTACAATAAAACCAAGAAGGCAAGCTTCGACTAAAATAAAAAAGTTAGTTTTTCTTGGTATGCTTTTATTCTTTTGTTTTAATCATATAAGTTTAAAATATATATATATATACATACATACATACATACATACATACATACATACATACATACATACATACATACATACAAACATACATATATATATATATATATATATATAT
This sequence comes from Hydra vulgaris, assembly GCF_038396675.1. NCBI lineage: Eukaryota > Metazoa > Cnidaria > Hydrozoa > Anthoathecata > Hydridae > Hydra > Hydra vulgaris. Next base: position 45,781,947 of record NC_088920.1, on the reverse strand, counting down.
ATATATATATATATATATATATATATATATATATATATATATATATATATTCCTATAGTTTGATATCAACACTTACCGTTTGTGCTAAAAAACTAGTTTTTTTTAAAAACATTCTGAATGTTTTTGTTTTAATGTATATATATATATATATATATATATATATATATATATATATATATATATATATATATATATGTATATATATATATATATATATATATATATATATATATATATATATATATATATATATGCATATTATGTTGTGTATATATATGTGTATATATGTAAATGCATATATACAACCCTCAGAATTGGGAAAAATGAGGTCGGCAATAATTTGCCGACCTCAATCTTTTAGAGGTCGGCATCAAGTCGGCAAAAATTATTTGATACAAAGGTCTTACCATAAAACATACAAACGAGGTCAGCATTTTTTTGCCGACCTCAAACACTTGCAGGTCGGCATTGCTGAATGCCGACCCTAATTCCGAGGGTTGTATATATATATATATGTATATATAGTATTTTATTTAATTATACTTAAATATTTAATGTTTTATTGAAATATAATTGTATATTTCAATACTAAACTAAGAAGTACTAATATTTTTTATTTTTTATTATTAAAGTTTTTTAAAGAAAGAATAATTTATTTAGATGGTCAAGAACTTGTGCATGAATTACAGGTTTTGTTATATTATAATGTTTAAATATTTAATTTGAATATTGTCTTGATCAATTATAATATTAAATTCATATTATGTATATAAGTTTTATATTTTTTCTAAAGAATTAAAAAGAAAATTTTTTTATTATTAATGTTTTACCTTTATTGTTTGAAACTATATTGTTGTTACCTATATTGTTCATACCTATGTTTGTTAATTATAATTTGTTATATAATAATTTGTTGTATATTTATAATAACAAATTTCAAATTTATTTAATTTTATTTAATTATTTTTATTTTATTTGTTTTCAATAGTGTTTATCAATTTTGTCATTCAAAAGATTTTTCATACTGCTAATCATTTGTTTATAAATTTATCAAGCACAAGTTTATTTTCTTTATTTTTTACTTTAAAACTGTTAAGATACAAATAAACTTATTTTTTTTATTTTTTTACTTATAATTTTGTCATACATACATTTATTTTTTCATTACTTTTTTCTTCTAATAGTTTGTTTAGTTTGTTTACACATTTTAAGTGGTTGTTATATTGTTCACTTTAATGTGTTTTTTTCCCTCAACTTATTATCATATTATTTTAACTATCTTCCTTTATTGTTTGATGCAAAAATGTCAGTAAAAATTTTTTAGCTAACAACATAATTGCTGTTCTTTTTTTTTTGGCTTTACTCCAAAAGTATCAAATAATAAAAAACCTGGTTTATTTAGATATTTGATAAAAAAAGATAAAATTAGGATTTCTCATGCTTGAAATTCTTGTTTTTAAAGCTTGATATAAGTCTTTCATCTAAAATTTTGGTCTAAAAGTTCAGTTGGTGCAAATTTCATTCAACAGATGCGATGTAGTAATTTAATTAAATGGCCGTTTTTTAACCTTAACAGATGTACCGTCTGTATTTGTACTAACAGTACCATTTTGAATTCCTATTTAATTTCAATAAACCTTTACTTATCTCAACAACTTTTTCATTTCAACAAACTATGTTATGCAAATTCATCAACATAAAAAGTAGTTTTATGTAAAAAAAACAACTTGGAATCAAATACCCAATATAAATATAAAGTAAATCTGGATATAAATCCCAAAATATAGGTTTGGATACCCAAGTAATTGGGTCTGGATCATGGATCCAGCTATGCCTTAATTTTCAATTATTATCAGATGTTAATTAAACAAAACTATATTATGAGATTGAAGAAAAACTAAAAAATCAAGCATGCAATTTTGAAGAAGCATTTTTAAGCATTCATTATAATGCCTACTTCAAAATGCTTTGGTGGGGTGCTTGTGCCTTCATATCTGTGCTTCACTGTTAATAAAATAGCGCGTTTTTTATGAAAAAGTTCTAGCAGCTGCGATAACCAAACGTCCTGTTATTTTATGGAAAAACCCATTGCGTATAAACAAAAGTTTCTGTTAATAAACGGATATTTCCGTTAAAATACAAAGGGTTTTTTCCATTAAATAACGGAGGTTTGGTCATTGCAGCTGTCGAAAATTTTCCGTAAATAAACGGATACTTCCATTAAAAATGAAGAGGTTTTTCCCATTAAACAACAGAAAGAATGTAGCAACACAGCTGCTGGATAGTTTCCATAAATAAAAGTAATGTTGCAGTTTATATTCTGTTCAAATGAAAATTTAAAAAAATTATTTCTGGCGAATATTTTAGATATAAAGTCGATTGTATGTTTTTGAAAATATTATCTGAAAACAAGTTTGCTTTGATTTACATAAAAAATATTAAATTTTCAGTGATTTAAATCTCACTTTAACAGCAAACACGCAAATAAATAATAAATTAGTAAAGTAATGAACAATTTCAAAAAAATTGCTAACAATTTTGATAAAGTATAAACAAGCACTTAATAATATAATTATATTACATAATCCTATATACATTTACAATATAGATATACCTAAAAACTTATCTTTGAGTAATGTATATTGATTAAATAATAAATATAAATATAAGTAAATCAATCCAAATACACAAAAACACAGTCTTTACTTTCTTTTCCATTTCGAGTCAACTATAAATCTAAAATAAAAACAAAAAAACAAAAATTTTTTGAGTAAGGAAAGATTTTAATATTCAACAAAGTAATAAATTATAAAAAACACTCATTATGTACAATGGTTATCATAAGGAAGTTAATCAATATGAGTGACTTAACTAAGGCCAAGCAACAAACAACTCTTGATAATAAAAAACTCTTTTGAGCAATAAATAAATACCTGCAACAAATAATAACTTAAATTGAAGTATATATATATATATATATATATATATATATATATATATATATATATATATATATATATATATATATATATATATATATATATATATATATATATATATATATATGTATATATATATGAAAGAATTAAGCAATAAAAATAATAAGAAATTAATAAAAACTGTTTTTAACTGATTTTAGTATCTAGTGGTTGCAGGTGATGACTTGTTAAGATAAGAAGTTGTAGATGAGTTAAGAATGGTTGATATGGTTTTTTTTATTTATTAAGATGGTTGTTAATCATAATAATATTAAGTCATTTTAAGGACAAAGATCCAATGCAGAAGCTTTCAAGAAATGAAATTTTTTGTTTAGCGAATGAATAATAATATTATGAGTAACATTGCTGATTTTTCAACATTGCAGTAGGTAGTTATTGAGGTTGTTTTTGTAGATTCAGCGGTCTTTCTGACATGATTGGTTTTAATTTTTTTTACCATTGCTTAACCAGAATGAAACTAATTTTCTTTAGTTGAAAATTAGTTACATCCATATTAAAAGTTAACCGTGGTTTGTTAAATAACTTATTTATTTGCATTTAATTCTTCTATAATTATTTTTGGTTCTATATACATTTCTCACAAACTTCTAGCTAATAACCATAATTGGATTTTTGATTTAAAAATAGTTTTAATTACTTTGCCATTAAACTTTTCTTTTTTATTTGTTTTGGACTTTTATATGGTACATTTTCTTTACATGCTTTAATTTAATGCTCAATAAAAAAATTATAAGCTTCATCAGTATTCGTATTTGCAAATATAAGTTCTCTAATTTATTTAGATAATTTTTGATTTGCACATAATTTCCAGATATATTAAGGAAATGTTTCAATTCAACAATTAAGTTATAACTTTTTTTAATTAAATAGTTCCGTTTAATTGCATTATGGCCTTGGTTTTCATTGTCTAAAGGTAGTAAATGAATGACATTTTTAATGCAATTTTTATTGTCTACAATCAATAAATCTAGAACTTTTGTCAGATCTTCATTTAGTTTTTGAAAATTTTGAGATTCTATAAAACTTAAAACATCAGGATTATAAATTTCACACAAACAACTAACACACATAGCATCTAACACACATAACATAAACAAACAAACTTAGTTTAGTAAAGAAAAGTCAATAAATATTTATAATAAAAGATAACAGTAGGTGACATACGCATTTGGAAATATTTATAGAGGAAAATAACAATAAATGGTGCAATTAATGTTACTTTGCTTTAATTTTTAACTTTCTCAAATTTAAAACCAAAAAAAAAAGTATTTTTGCAACTTAGTAATCGTTTTATTAAATAAAATATTTTTACTAAATTATGTTCTCTAAAACTTTAATTTATGATTATTATGATTATTATCATTAATATTTAAAAAGAAACACATGTTGTTGATCTTGAATAAAATGTTGTTTTTTTATATTAACTGAACACTTTTTGAGATCAACTGAAAACCCATCAATTGAACAAAAAGTTAAATTCAAATGACAGTTAAATTCAAATGAATAAATATAAATATAAAGTACTTTTATTAGAGCATAAAAAATTTGTTTAGATTAACTATATACATCAAGTTGTTCAGTCTCGCCTTATGATAGAAGACAATCCACTTGTGGATCTTTACAATACTCTACGTATCTTTTCATGTTTATTTTAGAAAACATAAATGGGTATTGCATTTGTAATGATTTTTTTAGGTTTTTTTGAGAATTTTTTTTAGTTAAGTATTTTTTATGATTCTAAAAAACTAACAGCAGGATTGAAATTAAATTGAATAAAAACATAAAAAGTTTAATAGGTAAATATGTTATATAAATAAATTTTGTAATAAGTAGATAAGGACTTTTAAATCAAAAAAAGTAATTTCAATTGTAAATAAATGAAATAAAAAATTATTTTTGTATTAAAAAATCATTTTTTTGATTGTTTAAAATCAAATCTTTTTAAAGAAATATAATATTTTACTTTTCATTGCTTTCTGTTAGTAGAAATGTGATTTGCCTCTTTTGTAAGCTCTACAAGTTATTTGATGCTTGGATGTGGCAGCCACTGTTTTACATGGTTGGATCTATGACGAAGTCTTTTTCTTAAGGGTTCTTTGCAGCAATAGTGTTAATGAAAGGATGGTAGTTCCAATCATGTGACACTGTACGGTTCCATATATAAGTTATATGACTTATATATAGAATCCTACAGTGTCACATGACCTATATATGGAGTTGTACAGAGTTATATGACATATATGGAACCGTACAGAGTCATATGACTTATATGTCGAACCATACAGCGTCATATGACTTATGATTTTGTGTTCCTCTGTTGAGTGTCAAATTCTAGGATACCATAGTAGAACTCTGTTTGTAGTTGCTTACGACTTTGAGTTTGAAAGTGTGCTGTGTTCACAAACAGATGAATATTTATCTGATTTAATAGCAGTATTTGTATCCAACATGAACTTCTGATCTTTACTCAATATGTTGCAGTTAATTTCTATATTAAACTCTACAATATATTTTATCTATTTTTAAACTTCACAATATATTTTATCAAACACAAAAATATAAAAATATTAGTATTTTTTAAAGCAATCAGAAAAATGATTACAAATGATTACATACTATTCCAATAATTGTTTTTTTTTAAAAGAAACATCTTCGCTTCCAACAAGGCTGCAAGCAACCACTAGTTAAAGTTGGAAGTTACTGGATAAGAAAAAATGAAGATTGTAGAGCAAGATAACGATTGACAGACGACTTAAAGGATTGCAAATTATATGAATTAGGAAAGCAAGATAAAGGAAGTGAATTCCAAAGCGCTGATGTTCGAGGAAAAAAACTAGATGAATAAGCGTTTTTGGAACAGTCACAGAAAAAGGATGAAATTTAATTGAAGGGCGAGTAACATGAGAATGAATTTTAGTAGATGGCACATTACAAGAGACACTAGCTCTTTAGAGCAGTGCCCATTATAGTATTTGTAGAAAAGAGAAGCAACATTACGACGATGTTATAATGGTTGGAGGTTGGCTGCAAGAACAGGTCCAAACTATGATTACAATGTGTTTTTGCACTTTGTCTAAAAGAGAAAGGACATCATTAGAAGATCCGCCCCAGATATGGTAACAGTATTCCATACATGGCCGGATTTGAGATTTATAAAGATAGAGATTAGAATCCGAAGTAAGAAAGTGTCGAGCTCGATATAGAGATGCAACCTTAGCAGATGCTAATTTTGAAACTGATTTGATATATGGTTTCCAAGAAAGATTGGAAGTAAGAGTTAATCCTAGAAGATGAAGAGTAGATGACTCATCGAGTACATCAACGTTCATAAATATAGGAAGATCTAAATTATTGTGATAACGATTGGCTGAAAAAAATTGAGTTTTATCTGTATTGAAGTTCACTAGCCACTGTGAACCCCATGCTGTAGCGGAAGTGAGATCCTTTTCAAGCTCACATGCCCCCTCCAAGCAATCAGAGAGTGTTGGTTTCTTATCTCGTCAAGAGTAAATGATAGTATCATCAGCAAACAATTCCACCTTAGATGTGAGAATATCTGGAAGATCGTTAATGTAAATTAAAAAAGAGTATAGGGCCAAGGATAGAACCTTGTCCATAAAGGACAACTTTTATACTATGATTAAAAAGGAAGCATGCCAAACTTTATCAAAAGCTTTTAAAATGTCAAGAGCGATGGCCTTAACCTCTCCACCTTTATCTAATGCACGATAAAGCCTATCAGTTATTACTGTTAGCAAATCAGCTGTAGAACGAGAAGATCGAAATCCATATTGATGGTCAGAAAGTAAGTTATTAGATTCAAGATGAGAAATTAAGTGTTTGTTAATTAAAGATTCAAAAACCTTGCTTATGATAGGAAGAAGACTAATGGGACGGTAGTTAGACGAATCAAATCGCTCTCTAGAATTTTTGAAGATATGGATAACAGATGCCGTTTTCCAGCAGGCTGGAAAACAAGACTCTGTTAAACACTTGTTGAATAGTTTTGAGAGTATAGACGATAGCTCTGGAGAACACTTCTGCAAGACAATGACAGGTATGTTGTCTGGGCCACAAGCTGTAGAAGAATCTAGGCAGGAAATCACTTTAGATACAGAACCTGGAGTGACACAAATGTCAAGCAATGGATCAACCTGTTTGTTGGCAATATCAGGTAGAATGCAACTAGTGGAATCAAGAGATGATATTGATGAAAAGTTTTTAGCAAACAATTTAGCTTTGTCTTTATTATTATTAGTTATTTGTAAAAATAGAATTTATTTTATTCAAATTCATTTATTTAAAAAATGATATAAAATGAATTCAAATATTTTTGTACTATGGGTTAGGTATTGATGTAAAATATTTAATATTAATATTGTTTTTTATTTTTTCTTGGATACCCAATTTTAATGTACAGACACACATGCACATTTTTACAGGTTAAAGTTGGGCACAAACATATCCTCTCACCTTATTCACTTTACCTACATATTAAAGCTGTCTTAAATGACAATTTAAAAAAATTTAATGGTATATGTATAGATTGGTAAAAAAAGCAAGGTATAAATTGGTAAATAATATGAATAATGATTTTCTTTAATTTTACCAAAGATCATTTCTGTTTATCACTTCAGTTGGAGGTTTTTCACACACAGGTGACTGTGTGTTACTTTTTTTTTATTATTAAGAACGTTCAAATCAAAATATTATTAGTATTTTTTTTAACTTCATTTTTTAAAAATTTCAGTGTAAAAGATTGATATCAGAGCGTTGGGGAGATTGCGTACATATTCATGAATATGTGCCGGGAAAAATTCTTGTCATTTCTTATTGCAGGTCAGTTTAAACTTGTTTTGTTTCGATGTTTAATTCTAAATCATTTTAGATCTTTTTTTTTTATCTTATATTTTTATCTTATTTTTTTTTTATCTTATATTTTTATCTTATTTTTTTTTATCTTATATTATATTTAGTATGATTCTGATAAAAGAGAAAGTTTAGATTTTAAACTAGAAACTTATCTATTTTCTTTTATTTATTTATCCAGATTAAATCTCACTCAAATACAGCAAAGTGGTAAACATAATTTTTTAAACTTCTTCTTTTAAACTTTATTTATAAGGAGAGAAATAATGTTTAAGTTTTTGAAAATGTAGAATCAAGAGTATGTCCTCAAATAATCATCCAAGTACCAAATGGGAATCAAAATTTGTTAGTCTTGAGTCATAATCCGCCTTTGTGCAGTGAAAAAGATCGCATTGAAGGAAAACTACTCTCCATTGGTTGTTTTTCTATTGAAAACATCTATTTTGCTTCATTAAAAAAATTTTCTTATCAAAGATTACTTAAACTAAGAGACGAGTTAGTTAAAGATGCATACTTTAAAACTAATTCTTATATAAATGAAGAAGTTCCGTTTTTGCGGTTGCAACCATACCCTAATTGTTCTACTTCTGAGCAACTAACTATAAATGTTGACTTTCGGACTGGGATGTTTAATATTAGTGAAAAAGGTAGCAGTAATATTTCATTTTTAAAAATTATTTGCTTATGAAAACTGGTTCTAATTTTTTTCTTTCTATTTTTAGTTTCAAATTCACATATAAAACAACTTCAAAATACACTTTGGACAAATTTTAGTTTGTTTGCACAAGACTTCCACAAAGTTAGGTATTAATGATTTTTTTTTTTGGTTTCCTAGGGGTTCATTTTTTACCCACAGTTCAATAGTACTCTAAGTTAGTGATTTTTTTGTTGAGTTTTATTGTTGATTTGCTCTGTAGCAAAATACAATATAAATTTTTTTATAAGTGTTTATATTAAAAAACTCTCTTAAATCCACCCACACCCCCAATGCACACCCACACACTCAAACAAATAAAAATAAAAAAATCTTAAAAAAAATAAATTCAATGTTAGTTTTTCATATCACCACTTGAATATTGGTTTGTATAGTATTTCATATCACTATTTGAATATTGGTTTGTGAATGAATATGAACCTTTTTTTGAATTATCTGGACTTGATAATATTGTATTTTAATGTGATAATAATGTGCTTTAATGGCTCATTTTTGTTAATTTATAAACACTATTATTTAGTACCAGATGCAAAATTTTTTTGTATATTTACTATTATTTTGTGCCAGGTTTACACAATTTCGTTTTTAAAATTTTTTTTTGTTGTTTTTTTTGTTTTGTGGATTTTATGGAGTGTTTAATTTTTTTTTTGACAATCTTCTCATAAGTATGATTGTAAATTGTATTTTTAAATTTTTTTAGATGTTCTCTGTACTTAGAGAGGTGCCGTGGATCTGTTTTGTCTTTACCAGTTCTCCCTTTTTACCAGTTACCATTATCAAACCCTTCAGTTGGTATTTTATCAAAACTACCACCATATCGTTTATTCTTCAAATTTAAAAATTATCCTGACTTTGTCTTAGTAAGTAATAAAAGTCATATAGTTTTTACAAATTATCAAAAAAAAGATTTAATATATAATTTAATAATAATTTACATAACAGGGTTTAATAATAATTAACATAAGAAACTTACAGTTATTTAGATAGCTGCTCATCGGAGCTACACAAATACCTAATACAAATTTAGTTATTGCAATATTTTTTATTATGTTTCTATGATTTCAAAACATAATTTGCTCTATCAATAGAGAATAGAGACAAAAGTCTAGAAAGCATTACCATAGAAAGCATTACCATACAAATGTTTGTTACTTCCTTAAAACAATTTTGTCTGTTTGATATCAGAAGTTTGATTGGTAGCTTCTTTTGTTTGCCTTGGTTATTGCAACGTGTTAAATACTTTCAAATAATATCTAATCTATGCAAATAATATGTAATCTATGCAAATAATATCTAACCTATGCAAATAATATCTAATCATGCAAATAATATCTAACCTATGCAAATAATATCTAATTATGCAAATAATATCTAATCTATGCAAAAAATCTGTAGTTAAAAGATTTTCATTTAAATAAGGTATTACACAACTTACAATATTTACCAGTACAAGCTTTAAAAAACAAAACACTTCAAAATCTTGTTCTGGTAAATGTTGTAAGTTGTGTAATATTTTGTTCACATTAAAATTTTTTATAATTACAGACAACTTGAACCTAAATTCTTCTTTTTAAAAATTAAATTTTTTTTTAAAGATTCAGAAAATTTATATAAATAGGTATGTGTATACAGAATTTTGAATTTAAATGGTTTTGTAAATTGAGGAATAAAATTAAAAATCTAAAAGTGAGAGGTTTGAAACTGCTTTTGTTATCATCCTCCTCCTCATCATCCTCATTATCAATTTTATTTGTTGTTATTAACCATATTTTATTGTGTGTATGTGTCTTTTATAAATCTTAGCCATCCAAGCTTTATTTCAATTATTTGAATTTTTTCCTTACCATACGATTGCATTACAAAAATCTGTCGACCACTGAACACCGGCGTTTTCTAAAGCCTTTGATATTTCAACCAATACTCAAAAAGACATTTTGCTTCACTGAATTTCTTAATAGCTGGTTTTACTTCATTATAGGTTATCAGTTCTGCTGGTCCACTAATCTTATTCACTGCAGGTAAACCTTTATTTTAATTAAATTCTTCATTTATAATTTTTTCAAAATAAGCTATCCATTTTGTTTTTACTCAAACTTTATTTGTAAGTATTTTTCCATCTCTTTATCAACATTCCATTTCATAATCTTTTGCTTTACAATTTATACTTTTTGCTCTGTATTTTATGATATTTCCTCATTTCTACAATTTTACCTGCCTTTGTATTCAATTACAATGATTCTTTGTGTCTCTGAGGATTGTTTCTTCTTCCACATATTTTATCAGATACTTGTATAATGCCTAATCTTTTTCTGTATACTTTCAACATTTCTATATTTATATACATATTCTATTCATATATTCTATACATTTATTTCTGATATTTTCTCACTTTCTGTATACTTTCCACATTTCTTACTGATATTTTCTCACTTTCTGTATACTTTCCACATTTCTTTCTGATATTCTCTCACATTCTGTATACTTTCTGACTAATTTCTGCTCTTGTTTGAATTTCCTTTACAAAATGCTTATGTATTTCATCTTCCTTCATTTTGTAAAGTCTGCACTAACTCACAAAGATCTCCTCTTTTTTTGTTGTTGCAAATACTAACTTATGTTTTTTAAAACAAGCTTTATTGTGTATTCCTCTTATGTTACTTATGATAAGTTATGTTACTTATGATAAATTATGATAAGTTATGTTTCTTCCAATAAAGTACACTTGTGTCTTAAAACCCCCTAACTCATAAGTTACTTTTTTTTTCTTCTTTCCAACCATGTATTACAGACTGTCAGTTCTAGCAATATTTTTTCTTCAATAACATTTAGGCTAAACTCCTTCCACCGTGTACTCCTTCAAAGCTATCAGTGGTCGCTCCATCATGCTTTGTCTCCACATACTACATTTTTTTCCCAAATGAGAGGCTGACCAAGAACATTGTAAAAATATTTTTCTTCTTTTCTTGTCTAACCTGTTTTACATTGCTGAAACTTTATCATGACCCATTACTTTCTCATTCACTCGACTTGGTGACCATTTTTCTGCCACTAAAATACCACCAACTAACACTTCTTTGTAATAAATCCAGAAGAATTTGTACCCAAACTTTTTTGAATCTTTGCTTAAAAACTTTATCAATAGTTGAAGTTGGTTATATTTCTTAAATTATGTTATAATTTAATATTTCTTAGTTTTTTAGGTTTTAAAAATATTTTTGTTTTATTACCATTGGAAACCTGTGTTATTTTGTTAAATGGTTGAATCTGTGTTCTTTTGTTAAAAGGTTAAAGTGTTGTTCTTTTGTTAAATGGTTAAATTGGTATTCTTTGGTTGAATAGTTGAATTAGTGTTCTTTAAACATCAACTTATTGTTATTTATATTTTATAAAAAGTTGAAAGTCATAAATAAAACAATAAGCTTCATCGTGTGATGAATTAATATTTATAATTTTAATTTAATAAAAAATAGTGTTAATACCAAAGAAAAAAATGTTATAATAATAGTGATGGCTGAAATAAAAAATAATAAATATTTTTTGGTTCAACTGTATTTTATATTAAAAAATTTTGTTCTTTAAATATAGTCATTTGATTTATTTTTTATTGGTGTTTTAATCTTACATTATGTTTTATTTATTTTTTAGTTAATTTGTTTACAAATTGATCTGGAGTCAAAAGAAAAAGAAATAATAGAAAAATTTTATCTGCTTAAACTTCTTCCATCAAAATTTAAATCAGAGCAAGATGATAAAAGTTCACTTGCATATTCTGTAGACTACTGCTGTCAACTAAATGAAAAACTACTGCAAAATATAAATGAATTAAATAATTTTTCAAGTTCATTTGTAAGATTTTTATCAGAATTTATATTTTTGAGTTTGAGCAGTTGTAAACAATTTGTTAAAAGACTTACAAATCTTATGCTATACTTTATGAGACCCTTTTAAGCAAAACTTTTATTCATCTACTTTTCTTTATGCTTTATTTGACATTTTTAATTATATTTCATTCTTTACAAGAATGCAGAAGGAAAATGAATGAAGTTTTCAAGTATATTTTATATATTTTATGTAGACTTTACAAGAGGATTATATATCTAGTGCAAAAAGGAGAAAATGTTGCGTTGAATCTAGCAAACAACTTGCATTTAACAGTACATTACACTTAGTGCTATTACAAACTATTCTTCGCATTCCTTTTATAGAAATATCTAAACAGGTATAAATGTTTTTCAACTCTTCAATTAATTTTAGTTAATAGTTTAGATAAAATATAAATAATCACCAATTGCATTTGCTTTAAATTATATCATTTCAAGATTGCTAAATAATTGCAATCCCTTAATTTGCCTCTTGCCTATAGAAAAACAAACTACATAAGTTTGGCAGACTGAATTTTGAAAGCAAGTTCATTCACTTTTGACGTCTAATTAAAATCTATATTTATTTAAGAGTTATTAGACTTTTTAGATACAAGATTTTAGGTAATAGTTAAATTGAATTTAAATGTTGTTGAGTGTAAATCTAACAATTTCTTGTGATAGATGCAGACTTTATAAAATGATATCTTTATAAATATTATTAGACTTTATTAAATATAAGCTGTAACTATAATTTTTCACTAGAACTTTATATTTAACTTTATAAAATATTATCTGTGCAAAGTGTACACTTTCATTTGTTAAATAAAATTGACACAACTGATTTTTTAAATATAGCTTTGAAATTATTTATTAAAAAAAAAATAGTATTTTTGTTATTTTTATCATAAACTTATTTTTAATATAATGACTGTGAAGGAAAATAAACATTTTTTGTTTGTTTTTCAAATATATTTCTTCAAGGTTTTTTTATCATTTGAAAAATTTTAATTTTTGGTTTTTATTTGCACCTTACACAAATTTTTTTATTCCTTAGACGCTACGCTTTTTTTTTTTTAAAGTGATGCCCAAGAAAGCCACTTTAGTGTTTTTAACGATATCTCAAAAAACTAAAATGTTCCATTGCTTTTATTATAAATAAACAATAAATCAATACCTAATATAATATTTTTAGTTAAAAACTAAATAAAAGTCTAATAACTCTTAAATAAATATAGATTTTAATTAGACGTCAAAAGTGAATGAACTTGCTTTCAAAATTCAGTCTGCCAAACTTATGTAGTTTGTTTTTCTATAGGCAAGAGGCAAATTAAGTGATTGCAATTATTTAGCAATCTTGAAATGATATAATTTAAAGCAAATGCAATTGGTGATTATTTATATTTTGATTTTTTATATAATTATGTAATTCTTTCTTTTCTTTTTTTTCTAATTCTTCATTAATAGTTACATTTTCTTTTTTTCATTTCTTCAATGAAAACATGCTCTTCTAAGTTCTTTTAACAATTTTTTCAATTATTTTTATCTAAAGTTCCAAAATAGTTTTTCCACACACTACCGTTTCCAACTGATTGATCAATTGATTGATTCAATCTGACTGATAATGTCATTAAAAGTATAAAAAGAATTTATTGTGCAATCATGACATTGCAGAAACCTCTGGGTGCGGATTCACAACACTTTCGTAAGTCCAAAATTTGCGTAAAGTTTGCGTAAGTTTTGCTTAAGTTCAAAGTTACGCTAAGTGGTATTCACAAACCTTGCATAAACAAAAACTTACGAAATTCTTAAGTTTTTACGTAAGTTATTACTTACGCAAAAAGTCAAAAAAACAGTATTCACAACATTTTCCTAAAAAGTGCTCAGCAAACTTTACGCAGGAAAAGTTACGTCTGCTATTTTTTGACTTAAGTTTGGCGTAACTTTAAATCATCTAATAATATTTAAAAATGGCGTTTTTATTATTATAAAAGATTTCAGATTTTGTTTGTTATTGCCAATAAAATATAATTTTATCTTAATTTTATACTGCTATACGTTAAGTTATTTATTTAAATAATACAACAATAGTTTTTTTTTTTTAACAACAACAACAATGGCAGTATATTTACCAAAAATTTAGATGTACTACATAAACTTGTTTTATAAAACTTGTTTTCACCTTATGTTTAAGGTTAAAAAAATATACACACAATCTATATAATGGATGGTTCACTCTCTCATAGCCTAGCTAAAACAAGGAGAGGGACCATAGTACGGATATATCATATAGTTTTGCAGTATGCCAATAACTTATTAAATAAATTAACTTAATAACTAGTTATTGTCATACATCAATGCTATATGATCATCATATCATAATGATACATCATAATGATGCATCACAAGGATAAAGGATACATCATAATGATGTATCCATACTATATTAACTTATGGTTGTATCTATACTATACTATCTATACTAAATTATACAAAAATATATACAATAATATTATTGAAGTATATACTTTAACTTGCATAACTAGCATAAAGAGAGAGAGACTCACTCTCTCACTCTCTCTGTGTGAGAGAGAAAATATTTGTCCTAATATAGATACAATATTCACAAAAATATGTAATCAATTAATTAGTTTTTCAAATATTTATTTATTTTTTTCATTTATAAATGAGAACAAGACTATTTCAAAATACAATAATGCAAAAATTATCTCTGAGTAATCAGGCTATTGAAGTAAAAAAGTATTATAAACTAAATATTAAACTTACTTTGAATAATGATGCTATGTTTTTTGATAATTTTAATTATTCAAAGGTATTAAAGGTATAACAATATTAAGATTATTTTGAATAATAATGCTCTGTTTATTTTTTCAATTATCAGGAGATATTAATATCTATGGATAATTTAAATTACTAAAAAAATTAGGCTTTAAAATTGTTTTTTAAAGCCTAATTTCTTGGTAAATAATATTGTTATTTGCAAATAATCAACATATTCTGTTATAGTTTAAATTATTTTGGTAGATCTTTTTTTTTTTGTATATCTATATGAAATCTCATTGGTGTAGTTTGTTATTGCAAAGAGCAGAAATTCCATAAAAAGTTCCTTGATCCACCAGTTAGTCCAAATGGAGTGATAGTGCTTTTCACAATTCAGTAGAATTATTATCTGTTGCTGTTGAAAATAGTATTACAACTCTTGAGATAAAAGCATATTGTTCACACTGGTTGTAGCTATTAGATTATACTGTATTTGGTGTCTTGAAAACCTACTACAATACTTGTTGTTATGATTTAATCAATACTTGCTCTGTCAAAGAGTCAAACTTTTTTACACTGCATGTACCTGATTCACAGAATTGACTTTATGCTATCCATCAAATATAAAAATCGTGTTTTTATTCGTGCAAGTATGGTACCATAAATTCTCAAAAAAAAAAAATTACAAAAAATAAGTGGGTTTAATTCAAACTCAACTTTTATTAATTAATACAATTGAAACATTTTCTATTACATATTATGAAAAATACATTGTATTTTTCATAGTATGTTATGGAAAAGTTGTTGAACTTTTGCTTATGTTTTCAAAATGTTCCTTGTATTTCTGACAGTAGAAATTTTGTTTATAAATAGTTTCAAATATATTAGAATGCAATCAAATGTATTTCTTGAATTTATTGAAGCAATTTTTTTATTTGATGAAACTGTCGTTCCCTATTGCAAATAAAAGTGTTTTTGATTCAAGTCAATTATATGATAAAACAAGACCACTGAAAAGAAAAATTAACAATTATCATGATGTTTTCTTATACCTTAGGGTATGAGAGGTAAGAATGATAACAAGAAGTTAAAAAAAAAACACTTTAGTTTAGCACTTCCATTATTTTATGAACGTGAAATTTTATGCTTAACTAAAGTACTTTGTTTTAACTTCCTGGAGCAATGCAAGATAAGTTGCATGATCTGATCAGGGGTAAACCCAGACCTTTTTTGGTACTATAGGACCGGTATGGGCGCCAAAAAAATGCCTCAAAATATCAATTTCATGTTGTTTTTCTTTTTCTTTTTATATTAAAAATAGAAAAAAAAGTTCTTTCAAATGCTAGTTTTCTGCATATTTTAGCTAGTTTATTTAGCCAGTAATGTTTACAAATAAGGTTTGCTGCAAGTTTAGAGTTAGGGTTGAATAAAACTAATGGGCATTCGCTGATGGCATCATACGAATGCCGAATAATTATCTTATATAAGCCCAGGATAATGCAATTTATATTACCCTTTTGAATTTTAATAAATATGCCGAATTATTTCTTAATGAGTGCTTGTAATATTTATATTAAAAATAATAGATGTGTAGCATTTTGTTAATAATCGATATCTCATTTAAAAAACCAACCGACTCCTATTTGTTCCATTTTTAATCCAATTATTAATTATTTTGATTATTTTACTAATAGATACTCAAAATAGATTGAAAAAATATTTATGCTATATATCTATCACTTTTAAAAGTAATTGCATGTATATGCTATATGGGACAATTCAAATACAACCAAACACTTTTTTGCTGTTTTTGGACTCCTTTCTTTGTATATGTAACATTTTAAACAACCTCTCCCTGCCTTATTTGAAACGTGACATTACTTTTCAACAAATATATCTTTGAGTTTGTACTTTTATGCTAAAGGTTTACTATTCCGCTGTGATTAGAATTTAAATTTTAAAAATTTTGTCATGTCACACAGTGGCTAACCATCCCCTCTCCCATGTGATATTTGGTGACACTTTCAAACACCTCCACCCCATATAAGAATGTCACGTATTATTTGAATAGCCCCTATATGGTTTTGCTACATTTTTAAATATAGCAACAACAACAACAACAAAATTGTAAGTAAAATTAAGCCCTGTCATTAAAAAAGAAATTTCACTGTTTGGTCACATTGCCCTGTGTGTCTTAATAAAAAAAAAATTAGTAATACTAACTACTTCCTTTATACAAATAGTTATAAAATATTTGCCTTAAATTTTAGCAGAGCAAAAGTTACGAAAAAATTACGCAAAATATTTTTTGCGTAACTATTTGGTATTCACTACTTTTTCGCAGCGTTTGCGTAAAGTTAAGGTTGCGCATTAGGGTGCGGATTCACAACCCTTTCGTAAGTCCAAAATTCGCGTAAAGTTTGCGTAAGTTTTGCTTAAGTTCAAAGTCACGCAAAGTCATATTCAGAACCAAAACCTAAGTTTTGATGTAAGTTGTAACCAAAACTTAAGTTTTGATGTAAGTTATTACTTACGCAAAAAGAATAAAAAACGGTATTTACAATATTTTCCGAAAAATGCTCAGCAAACTTTACGCAAGAATAGTTACGTCTGCTATTTTCTGACTTAAGTTTGGCGTAACTATAAATTGTCTTATAATATTGAAAAATGGCGTTAATATTATTGCAAAAGATTTCAGATTTTGTATGTTATTGCCAATAAAATATAATTTTATATTAATTTTATACTGCTATACGTTCAGTTATTTATTTAAATAATACAACTATAATTTTTTTTAACAACAACAATAGCAATATGTTTACCAAAAATTTAGATGTACTACATAAACTTGTTTTATAAAACTTGTTTTCACTTTAAATTTAAGGTTAAAAAAATATACATACGATCTATATAATTGATAGTTCACTCTCTCATAGCCTAGCTAAAACAAGGAGAGCGACCATAGTACGGATATATCATATAGTTTTCTAGTATGCCAATAACTTATTAAATAAGTTAAGTTAATAACTAGTTATCGTCATACTTCAAAACTATTTGATGTATCCATACTATTTTAACTTATGCTTCTCAGTGAGCACAGTACGCTTTTAAAACCTTCTTTGGATGTTTTTATTAAGTTTAAACCTTATAAAAACGTCTAAAATACGTTTTAAAAACGTACCGTGTCCACTGGGTTGTATCTATACTATACTATACCAAAATATATACAATAATGTTATTGAAGTATATACTTTAACTTGCATAACTAGCATAAAGAGAGAGAGAGATAGTCTCTCTCTCTCTCTCTCACACTCTCTGTGAGAGAGAGAGAAAATATGTGTGCTAATATAGATACAATATTCACAAAAATATGTAATTAATTCATTAGTTTTTCAAATATCGATTTTTTTTTTTAATTTATAAATGAGAACAAGGCTATTTCAAAATACAATAATGCTAAAATTATCTCTGAGTAACCAGGCTATTGAAGTAAAAAAGTATTATATCCTAAATATTAAACTTACTTTAAATCATGATTCTATGTTTTCGATGATTTCAATTACCCAAAGGTATTAACAATATGGATAATTTAAATTATTAAAAAAAAGAGCATTGTTTTTCAAAGCCTAATTTCTTGGTAAATAATATTGCTATTTGCAAAAAATAAACATATTCTGTAATAGTTTAAATTGTTTTGGTAGATCTTTTATTTTGTATTTCTGTATAAATTCTCATTCTTGTTGTTTGTTATTGCAAAGAGCAGAAATTCCATAAAAAGTTCCTTGATCCACCAGTTAGTCCAAATGGATTGATAGCGCTTTTCACAATTCACTAGAGTTATTATCTGTTGCTGTTGAAAATAGTATTACAATTCTTGAGATGACAGCATATTGTTCACACTGGTTGTAGCTATTAGATTGTAGTGTATTTGGTGTCTTGAAAACTACTACAATACTTGTTGTAGTGATTTAATCAATACTTGCTCTGTCAATGAGTCAAACATTTTTATACTGTACGTACCTTATTCACAGAATTAACTTTAGGGGAGAGAGGGGAGAAATGGACAGTCGGAAGAAATGGACACCCCCGGCTATTTTTAAAACTAGTGGACCATATTGTTTTGGACCATAATAAAAAAATTTCAGTAACATGAGATTTTTTTAAAAAACCATTTCCTTTTCCTTAATTCTTATGCACGTTTTTTATTTACATACGGAAATTTTTCAGTCACAAAACAAGTATTTTCTTAACCAATTTGCACGTCTATATTTCATTGGATCTACATCAGAATTCAAGTTAAGTTTGTATTATTGTAAAACCAACATTTCTTGATAATAATTTTTAAATTTTATCTTACAAATTCAATAAATAATAGTTTTATAGTGTTTTAACCAATTCAGGTCCAGTGGGGAGAAATAGTCCACAAGAGGTCCGTTTCTCCCCATTCATTTGATTCATGATTGGCAGTAGATTTCTATAGGGATGATATGCTTATAATTAGCATTTTGAATCTGTATAGATGTATGTCTAATCTTTACTGAAATAAATCTGTTAATTGTTAATGCTGGTTCTTTTTTAAGTAGATCTAGCTCTAGAACTAATCTAGATTTTTAAAAGTCAAGACATAGTTAATGACAAATATTTTTTTTTCTTTTTCCAGGTAATAATGCCTCGAGTTTACATAAGGAAAACTGACAAAGACACAGTGCCAGAGTCAGTTATGATAGATGCTGTAACTGCTGTTGAGAAGGGCATGACAGTTCGACAAGCCGCAAAAGAATTTAACGTTGCCCGATTAACACCGAATAACAGTATTAAAAAGGCAAAAAGTAAACAAACTAGCCTGTGTCCCAACATTCAGCACAGCCTGATATTAACTTCAGAGCAAGAAAATTGTTTAGCACCATATCTGGTCAGGTGCTCAAATATATTTTATGGCCTAACAACAAAAAATGTTTGTGTTCTTGCCCTTGAAATGGCTACAGTGAATGACATAAAATGCCCTGCATCATGGATCACCAATTCAATGGCCGGAAGAGAGTGGCTATTTGGATTTATGAGACACCATCCAGAACTTTCACTCAGAAAGCCAGAAGCCACATCACTGGCACGGGCTACAGCGTTCAATAAATTCAATATCAACACATTTTTCAAAGTCGGTCCATTTCTCCCCACAGGTGGTCCATTTCTACCATATTGGGGTGGTGTCTTTTATTTTTTATTTTTTCTTATGTATGATAATTTTATTTTTCTTATAGACTATTTTTTGAAATTAATGGTTACTCTTTTGAGAAATATATCAAATATCGCTGAGTTGTTGTTATTTATGTTTTTATGTAACTTTGAGTAAAAAAGTAAAAATGGTGGACCATTTCTCCCCACTCTCCCCTACTCTTTCCATCAAATGTAAGAATCATATTTTTATTCGTGCAAAAATGGTACAACAAATTCTCAATCTGAAATATCACTGAAAAAAACTTACAAAAAACAAGTAGATTATAATTCAAATTCAAACTTTTATTAACTAATACAATTGAAACTGTACGCATTGAAGTTACGAATGTAGATTTATATCGACTAGACTAATACAATAATGTATTAGTCTAGTCGATAATGTATTAGTCTAGTATATAACATATTATGAAAAATACAACTTTTATTAACAATAAACATACTATGAAAAACACAACTTTTCCATAACGTATTATGAAAAATATAATAATGTATTTTTCATAATATGTTATGGAAAAGTTGCTGAACTTTTGTTTATGTTTTCAAAATTTTTCTTATATTTCTGACAACAGAAATTTTGTTTATAAATAGTTTCAAATAAACTAATGTTTATGCTATATATGCTATTACTTTTAAAAGTAATTGTATGTATATGTTATATGGGGCTATTCAAATAATACGAGACACTTTTTTGCTGTTTTTAAACTCCCTACTTTGTATATGTAACACTTTAAACAATCTCTCTCCGCCCTCTTTGTGACATGACATTTTTTTTAAACAAATATATCTTTGAATTTGTACTTTTATGCTAAAGGTTTACTATTCCGCTGTGCTATAATTTAAAATTTAAAAATTTTGTCATGTCACACTGTGGCTAACCACCCTCTCTTCCATCTGATATTTCGTAACACTTTTAAACACCCCACCTTATCTAAGTATGTCAGGTATTATTTGAATAGCCCCTGTATGCTTTTGCTATATTTTTAAATATAGCAGCAACAAAAAAAAGTAATTTTATGTACAGTATGCGACAAAAGTGTATACATGTTTTTGAAAAATATTCTTTTTTAAAATAAATGATTGAAATACATGTTTATATATCAATATATATATACCAAAATAAAGGTAATTCATTGTAGTTTCATGTTTTGAGCCTGAATTTAAATGAATGAGAAGTGTTTATAGCAAATTATTTATTGAAACAAAATGTCAGATGTAAACAGTTTTGTCGCGATTTATGCTATTATTAATTTTAATGCGAAATTATTACTTTGTGGCTATATTTTTAATTTGTTTAAATAAAACATATCTCAATTAGTAATAAACGGTTTGTTTAAACTTAAAATTCGTAATGTAAACAACAGAAAAATTATAATTGAAAGAATGAAGAAAATGTCAAAAGAAATTGAAAATTTAGCTGTTCAGAAGCTTAAATCAGGATTGTCTCTTCGTGAGATAGGACGAGAACTTAATATATCTTATTGTTTAGTCTATAAAATTAAGAAGCGAAACGATATAGAGGAGAAATGCAACAAAAATGGACGCAAGAAAATTTTCACTACTCGAGATCAGAGAACAATTTCTAGATTAATCATGACAAATAAAGCAAAATCAGCACACGATGTAAAGAAACAATTAAATAATGCTCAAGGTACAGTGGTAAGTACTCGAACAGTGCAGAGAGAACTCAAGAGAATTGGATTCAAGGCAAAAAAGAAGATCAAGAAACCACTACTAACACCGAAACATCGTAAACAACGATTGGAATTTGCAAAGAAGTATGAAAACTGGACTTTTGCTGAGTGGAGTAAGGTGATTTGGACAGACGAAAGCAAGATTAACTTGATTAGCTCTGATGGCATTCGATATATGGAAAAAAGCTGGAGAAGTAATTTCTGATCGTGGCTTTATTCCAACAGTAAAATATGGCGGAGGAAAGTTGTTGTTTTGGGGATGTTTCTCTTCGTCTGGTGTTGGTAAAATTGTAAAAATTGATGGAATAATGGACGCGAAACATTATATTGACATTTTAAACAATGGCTATTTGCCTAGTTTACGAGGATGGCGAAAGCAAATTCGTTCGACACTTTTTATGCAAGACAATGATCCAAAGCACAAGGCAAAAATCACATTAGAATTCCTAAATTCGAAGAAATTTAAGATTCTAGAGTGGCCTGCGCAAAGTCCCGATCTTAACCCGATCGAGAATCTTTGGTCTATTGTGAAGAATCGAGTTTATAATTATGAAACAAGAGCAGCCAGTCGACAAAAATTATGGGAACGAGTTGAGTATGTTTGGAGTTCGATAACTGTTGAAGAATGCAAGAAGTTGATTGGTAGCATGCCTGCGAGAATTGCAGCAGTCATTAGAAGTCGTGGAGGCTACACAAAGTATTAATTTCACATTAAAATTAATAATAGCATAAATCGTGACAAAACTGTTTACATCTGACATTTTGTTTCAATAAATAATTTGCTATAAACACTTCTCATTCATTTAAATTCAGGCTCAAAACATGAAACTACAATGAATTACCTTTATTTTGGTATATATATATTGATATATAAACATGTATTTCAATCATTTATTTTAAAAAAGAATATTTTTCAAAAACATGTAAACACTTTTGTTGCATACTGTAAATGTAAGCCCTGTCTTTAAAAAAGAATTAGTAATACTAACTACTTCCTTTATACAAATAGTTATAAAGTATTTGCCTTAGATTTTGCGTAAGTTTTTGCCTGAATTTTGCGTAACTTATGCGCAACCTTAACTTTACGCAAATGCTGAGAAAAAGTTGTGAATACCAAATAGTTACGCAAAAAATATTTTTCGTAAGTTTTTCGTAACTTTTGCTCAGCTACGCAAGAGTTACGAAAAACTTACGAAAAATATTTCTTTAGTTGCAAATAAAATCTTCAAAAATAATAAGCAGGAGGGGAGGAGGGGTTCTAAAATTATTATAGAAGAAGGACTTTTAAATTCAGTCTGAATGTCACATTGCAAATACTGAAAAATTTCACCCATCTTGAAGCCATCTCCCAACCATCTTGAAGAAACAAAGTGAAACTTTTTTCTATATGTTATGTTAAAATTAAAATTTTAAGAATTTGATTTTAATCAATTTTTGATTAAAATCAAATTCTTAAAATGATTTTAAATGCAAAAAAGAAAAAAAAATTTCAATATGAAATGCTCTCATATGGCTATTGTTCTTAGAAAATATTAAATATTAGTATTTGACTTAAAAAGTTAAATTCCTATAGTTCCTATTTGGCTTTAGAGATCAATGTCTCGGATTAATTACCAAGTTTGTAAATAACTGCAAGATTGCCAACCCTATTAACAATAACTTATTCTGAATTTTATTTTTTTATTTTTTTTTATTTTTTTATGGGGGGGGGAGGCAACCTTTGTAGCAACTTTAAAATATAACATTAAGGAGTAAAGGCTGTATGTAGATTTTATTTAACAAAAAAATTAGTAATGTCTTAACATTTTTTGATTATAAGTATATGGGTTACACACTGGGGTTTAGCAGTAATTGAATCAAAAGCTTTCACCAAGGTAAATATATATTATTTGAGTAAATAAATGTTACTGTGTTTAATTTGACTTCCACATCAGTTCCCCCCCCCCCTCCTCCTCCTCAACAAGAACAAAAAAGTACCCAACTAGAACAATCAGTAAGTAATGAACAAAAGTATATATGTATTAGTAATGTTATATATTCAACACCCTCAATTTATCTTGTGATTTTTTTGTTGAAAAGTTATTATTTTTGACTTCTTTGATTAACTTTTTTTAGCTAGCTGTTCACAAAGTTGTATTTGATGGAGTACATGTAAAAGATGATTCTCATTACAACTTAAATTTATTAGACTTTCCTCTGCCTGAATTCTGTAATAAAACTGATGCTAAAAACTTCAAAGAACTTATTTTGTCATGCATCCTTTATATTGACTACAATACTATGCGATGGGTTGTAGTTTATCAATTCCAGAAACTTAACATAGAGTTCTTAAATATTGACTTTGTTGAGTTTACTTATGATATGAAAGCAGACAATATTGTGGTACAGATTCTTGAAGATTACAGAGGCATGGTAAAGGTTTTTCAACATGCACAAGATATCCATGATGTTTTAAACTGTAAGTTAAAAAGTTTTAAAAGTTTACTAAAATTGTTTAATGTTTTTAATGACTATGAAATGTTATATATCTTTTAATATTATATAATTTTTTTTATATATAGCACTACATGTTACTTGTGGTATTGATGATTTTTCAGTACACAGTTACAATATGAAGTCATTAGTTTTAACATATTCACCTGCGAGGTGTTTTAATGTAAGCAAGTATATTTAGTTATAGTGATATAACAGGAATATAAATATAATATATATAATTACAATCTATGATGAATAATATAATTACTTGATTATGGAATCATAAAAAACTATTTGACCATCAGATTATTTGTAAGGATGAAAAAATGAATACAAAAAAAAAAAATGAATTAATAATTAAAAAAATATGTATCTTTCTATTTTTTATTTACATTGACAACAACAGACTAATTTGTATGGTTTATAATGATATGGGTCATTATTGTAAGATATCAGTTATACTGCTTAGTGTTAGTTTTTGTCTAGTTTATTTTTTTATTTTTTTGTCAATTTAAGTAACGATTACTTTATACTTGTTTGTATTGATTGTATTTAAACATGACATCATCTTTGACGTTGTTTTTTGGAAATGGCAATCTTGGTCAGGAGTAAATTTATCTGCATGTAGCCATGCACACTTTATATGTGCTGCACAAAAAAATGGCATGTGTACAGATCTGATAGTGTACATTGCACACCTATTTTATTAGAAGGGTGTGGTAGTATTTTATTTTATTTTAGATTTTTTTCAATTTTAAATTTTCAGCATTTTGTGCTGTGCTTTTTTTTATTTAGAATTAATTTTTCTTTAAGAATCTAAACAATTGAAAGTATTCATATTTTTATTTATTATTTAAAACTCCAAGTATGGAATTTTAAGTAAAAAGTAAAAAGTATGGACTTAAAATTTCGAGTTTTAAGTTCATGATAAATAAATTTTTTATATTTTAAAATCAAAAGGAAATTCTAATTGTAAAAATTACACCTGGTCAAAAACTGCTATAGGATCCTATAAGATTTTAGAACAAAACAAATGTCAGGTTTGACACCTACTAAAAGAATAAAGTTAAAAATATTTTTAACAGTTACCAATTTTTTTTTCAAATATTCTTTATGTCCTATAGGATTTTGGAAAAAATCTATTATTTCTATTTAATCTATTATTTCTTTTTTTATTTTTTATTTTTATTTCTTTCATTTTGAAATTCTATATTTCTTAACATACTAATTTTAGCCAACTTTATTTCTTTGGATCTTTTTACTGCAATCTCTTTTATATTGCTTTTTATTATGTGAGTTTTTATATATTTTGTTGGTTTTAAAGTCTTTTTTATCTCTACTCCAAAAATTGGGTCATGTAGTAAACTAACATTTTGGTGCCTGTACACTTGTCCTCTTTTGTTATTGGATTTTATGGTGTGATGGCAAAATAAATTTTTCTTTTAATACAGTTTTCATAAAAACAAAATATTTACAGTAAAATTAAATAAACATTTTGTTTACATATTTTAAATTATGTATTTCAACTACACATTGTTATGGTTGACAATATTTTTTCATATGTAATTTTATTATTTCAAAAATGATATACTAAATTTCCATCAAAGTTTTTTACTTTTTTTTTTTTTTTTTTTTTTTATAGATAGAATTATCATTTTGTAATGGCAAATATAAATTATCTTTTATGGAAAATGGAAAATCCCGTGAAAAATGTCCACACTACTTGATGCAAGATCATCTTATGCAAGAGTTTAACAAGCATGAAAACTTCCAATATATATTAAAAGTATATATATTCAATGTATAATATATAAGAGATGCATAAATATATAAAAAATGAAAAAAAAAATTATTGTTTGTATTTTTTTTTTTTTTTTGTGTCAGATTGTTCATGGAACATTGGTTCCATTGAGTTCCATCTCTAGCATTCCAATATTACCAGCATGTGGCAGATCTAGTGTATGTTTTTTTTTTTATTATTTTTTGTTTGTTTTCCAAAATAGTTATTATATAAGAATTTTTGTTTAAAGGAGGGTACTTTGTTTATTGGGTGTTTTTATTTAGAGGGTGCTTCTGTTTATTGGGTGTTTTTATTTAGAGAGTGCTTCTGTTTATTGGGTGTTTTTATTTAGAGGGTGCTTCTGTTTATTGGGTGTTTTTATTTAGAGAGTGCTTTCAATGGTCAATAATTTTACTTTTATAACACATTCGTCCACACATATGAAAATCATATATCGAAATCAGTATCTTTTCTTCACATTTATTTTCCTTATAGTTTGTGTAAACATTTATTTTCCTTATAGTTAGTGTTTTTTTTTTCCAAAATATTTTTAAATTTATTGGACTTTTCCTCAGCGACTGTTTATAGATATATTTTAGACATTTATTTTCTTCAAGATTCTGTATTGATACGAGGTAGAAATAAGAAGGATTTTCTAAATAATTAGTATTGTAATACATTATTAATAGTAACTTTATGCATCAATTTTTTTATTTAGATGGTACATTGTATATGACTGATTCCACAAAAGCAATGCGAGGTTTTTCTCCAATATCACAGTTAACTGTAACTTTTGTTTTTTATTTTATTACATTTTATATTATTGTTTTTTTTTTTTTGATAAATTGATGAAATTGTTTCTTAATAATGTTGAAATCGTTAGTTAATGAATTTTTATTTAGAGTTTTCTTAATTTGTTTGTGGACCAAGGGCGTTTAAATAATGATATCACTCGTGGGAATACTGACTTTCCTTTTACACCAGGAGGTTCAACAGCTGACTTTGATCAGCAGAATGAGTGTATGTTTAATTTCATTTTCATTCCCTTGATTATTTTATTAATTGTTGTTTCAAGTTATTATTATTATACATTAAATATATTAATTATGTATACTTTTTGTAATTAGTAAATGTGCATAAATAATTTATTAATTGCTAAAAGTATGATGGTTTATTCCTTATATATAATAAATTATTCCTTATAATAAATTATGTGTTTAAATACACAAATATCAAATAAAATAGTTTTTCAGTTTTTTAAGAAACTTAATTGAATATTAACTCTCATTTGGGCAGAATATAGTATTCATATCGATGAGTAGTTAAAAGAGCATGCTATAAAGGTTTATATAAGGTTTTTTATTAAATTCGTTGATTGGGTTGTTAAACCATCTTAAATAATTTTTTAATTAAGATAGTTTAATAAAAAGTATTTTAAATTTTTTTATTAAACCATTGCAAGAATAAAAATTTTAATTTTATTCTTGATGTTCTGGAAATTGAATTATTACTTGTGCTGCACTTTTTGGTACAAAATAATGGTGTCTTTTACATATTGCTTTGATATGCATGTTCGAAAAAGCCAATCTTGTATTTTAAATTTTCACTCTACAGAGTGAGAAATCACATGGCTTAATATCAAGAAAGTGGCACAACACACAGCACAACAAACATGTTTAACAACAAACATGTTTAAAAGTGGTTTTGCTACTTGCTACTTGTTATACTTTTAATAAATTTCTGATTAAATTTTTATGATGAAAGGATATAGTAATTATTAATTTTTAATCTATAAATCAATGAATTATAGTCAATATACACATCATTGGAAATTTTATCAAATAGGCTGTAAAAAAAAGAAAAAACCCTGAAAGCATAGTTTTCATGCATTAAAAGAAAAAAAAATCATTTAAAAATGACTAAATTTTAACTTGATGGATTTCTTTAATTACTTTTTTAAGTTAAACTTTTTTTTCTTCCAGATCATTTATCTTCATTGCCATTAAGGAGTCTCTTTGTAACTTTTATTATCTATTGTGCATTATCTTTATGCTAAAACATAATAGTTAAAAATATGAAACATAATAGTTATGCTAAAATATAAATAATTATGATAAAACATAATAACTAATGAAACATAATAAATAATTATGATAAAACATAATAAATAATTATGATTATAAAAAATAGCTATTATAGTAAATAATCACAATGATAAATTTTAAGCTGTAAAAATTTTGAAAAGTATTAAGTGTTATTAACAGTTATGATGCATAATAAATCATAAGAAATGTTGTATGATAATGATTCTAAGTATTAGAAGCTCCTTATATTATATCTAAATAACGTTTTTAGCCTTAGGCCCTCCATCACACGATTCAACTGGCTCTTACAAAGATCGTTCTATGAAGTCACCAGCAATACCTTCACCTTATAGTCAACACTCAATGCAGAGTCCAGGAAACCCTTACTCAGCTCCTTCTCCAGGTAATATAAAAATTTGAAAAACTGTTTTACATAAATAAACAAATCAAACATATTTTTATATATGTTTTTATATATTGTTATATATGTTTATATAAGGCACATTTATCCAACCATCACCTGCTTATATACCTGTGATGTCACCAAATGCATGGCCTGGTTCACCTCCTCTTGTTCAAGGTTCCCCGCGACCTGGAAAATCAGGGTAAGCTAGCACTTGCTTTCACATGGACTAGATAGTTAATTAAAATATTATTTGTTTTTTTTTTTTACCTTTTGGTTTCTTATTTCTGATTTAATGTTTCTTTGATTTGTGAAGTTATTTTTTATAACTTTAAACTATTAAGAAATATTCAAAATTCAAATTTACTCTTAAAAAATAATTCCTTTTTTTTTTAATAATACATTTTTAATTTTGTAAACTATTGAATGAAACTTTAAAAAGTTTATTGAACATTATTGTAGTTTTGCAAGACAAATGCTCACA
Source organism: Hydra vulgaris (assembly GCF_038396675.1). Taxonomy (NCBI): domain Eukaryota; kingdom Metazoa; phylum Cnidaria; class Hydrozoa; order Anthoathecata; family Hydridae; genus Hydra; species Hydra vulgaris. The sequence continues at coordinate 45,752,571 of NC_088920.1, read as the reverse complement.
GGTATTAATATCTCAAATGCTCCTGTTCCTGTTGTTCTGAGTCATGCTGGATTCAAAAAACTACTATTACCTGTTGCAACATCCAAACAAACAGTAAAGTTATGTCCATTAGAAAGATTTTTTGGTTCTATTTTGCTGCGTTATGAACTGATTCGTGTAATGAGAGTTGATGATACAGTAATGCTTTTTATTGTTTTTTTCAATTTAATAATTTTTGCATATATATTTATTTTATGTATTTATATATTTATTTTCTCTTGACTGAAAAATAAACTTCTACTTAGCATACCAAAAAAAAAAAAATTCTTCTAAAAAGTATTTAACATAATATTACTTGAAACAAATCATTTTTAATTTTTTCAGATTTCAGAATGCAACAACGAAAATCTTATTTTTAATTTAAGTATTTGTATTAATTAGTAAGGAAATCTGAATGAAATATATAATTAATTCTTTAAATCATTTTATATAAATTATAAAGGTAAAATTGATTTTTGACAAAACTACAATATTGGATTTTAGAAAATAGATTGATTAAAATTCTGCACACTGTAATACATATGTGCAGAATTTATGGACAATTTATATACAAGATTATCAGGTATTATAATATTGTATATCAGAATGTCGTTGCAGCTTATGAATTGATCTGCTTGACCCTGTAATATTGTTGAGGTTTCATATGGCATTGATAGTAAAATATTTTAAAAATTTGCTATAAAGTCATAAATATGCTGTAATCTGGAGATAAAGATAGGCCAAATATATATACTTAATTTAGAATCCCAACTTTATCCAATAAAATTGTTTCTAACGGGTGATGCGAAAGTTATCGGACAAATCCTAATTTCATTATTTGAGCATAATAATTAGTTTTTATGGTTTTAGGTGCAAGCATAAACGTTCTATGAAATATAAACTTTATTATTTGAAACACAATTATTTAAAATGAGGTTAAATGCAGCTGAATGAGAATCTTTTCGAAAGCGACTAAAAATGTTTTTTTGTAAATAAATCTAATATAAAAAAAAAAAAAATCGTAAATCATTTTGAAAAGGAAGGATTTGCTCGAAGTACAATATATGATAACCTAAAAAGACTTGAAACTGTTCAATCGTTTTCTGATAGAAAGCACCCTGGTCGTCCGACATCCTGGACTAGAGAAAAGAAAGCCGAATTAATGAGACTTGTCAACAATCGAAAAGGGGTCAGTCAGAGAAAAAAATTTTTTAAAAAAAATTTCTTTTAACTGACGACAATTGGTCGTCAGTTGAAAGAAATGAATATTAAATACAGAAAACGTGAAAAGACTCCAAAATACACTATAGAACAACAAATAAAGGCAAAGAAAAGAAGCAGGAAACTAGTTAACCAACTCTATAACACAAAATCGCTTCTAGTCATCGATGATGAAAAATACTTTTGTTTTGCAGGGAACAACATGCCTGGAAATTCTGGATACTACACAAACAACAAAAAGACATGCCCAGAAAGTGTTCGTTTTATAGGAAAAGAGAAATTTCCAAAAAAATTAATTATGTGGATAGCCATATCTGACCGTGGTATGTCCGAGCCATTGTTTCGCACTTCCAAGGCTGTAGCAATTAATTCATCAATCTATATTAATGAATGTTTAGAAAAACGACTTCTTCCATTTATTCACAAGTATCATGGAGACTTTAACTATTTATTTTGGTCAGATTTAGCAAGTTCTCATTATTCTAAAGATTCTCTAAATTGGATGGACCAATATGTCTATTACGTTGATAAAGAATCTAATCCCCCAAATGTGCCTCTAGCACAACCAATTGAAAATTTTTGGCAACATTTGGCACAGAAGGTTTACGAGGGAGATTGGCAAGCTTCAACAGAGCAAGTTTTGATTGATGGCATTAAACTAAAACTACAAGAAATTGATTTAAACTTTTTACAGTCGCATATGAAAGGCGTCAGAGCAAAATTGAGATCAATTGCAGATGGTGGTGTTTTTTCATATAAAAAATAAACTATTTTTATTAAAAGATAAATGCTTTATTTAAAAAAAATATAATAGTAGTTTGTTTTTTTATTTATAAATAAGATATTGACGTTTTTATTTTGTCCGATAACTTCTGCATCACCCGTTATGTAGGCATTTTTACATTCAATAAAACAACAACTTGAAAAAATATTTTTTTGTATGATCTGCTTTTAACCAGTTCCAACTATCTAGCAGTCAGTTGCTTTCGAGAACTTGCATTTTCAGTTATGCTGTGAAAATCTTTTATTTGAATATTTTCAACATTGATATGCAGAAACTCCTTATCAATGAAGTTATCAAACAAATCTTTAACGAAAAATATATAAAGTTTCTGGTTAGTAAATCTAATTTATCTTTTGACACTGAAATTATCATTCATATGATGGGGCAAAGCACAGCACCACTCTGCTTGCTTACAATGTTTAATGTTTTAAGTTTGTTATTATTTTTTTGTAATTTTCAGCTTAAATTGGAAAAGTTTGATAATGGTGTTGTTATATTTGCGGGAAGTGGAAAAAATGGTCCAGATACAGGATTACAATACAGTGTTCGTTTAAATCCACATACAATGGATTCATTGGTTTTAAAGGTCACACCTAACAAAGGTCATGGTATGGAATTAGTTATTTGTATTAACCATTTTTGTTTAAAAATTATTTTTCTTTTAAACTTTTTTAAACCTTAAATTTATTTTAAGTTAAAAAACACAATATTGTTTACACAAGCACAGCCATCAAAACATAATTGATGATAGCACTACAAATATCCTATCAACAATTATAGATGTTCAAAATACATGTATCATTATAAGAAAAAAGAACTTTAGATGTAGGATTTTTAAAATTAATCATTAGTCATACTAGTGGTTAATTGATAGATAAAAATCATACTAGTGAAAATCATACTAGTGGTCACTTTATCCATTCAGTCAATCAAAGTAAATATCCTTAAAAGGTTCAAGGTCGTTAAAGCGAAAAACATTAAATCAAAAAAGTTGCTGGTTTCTATTAGCATTTATTAACTAATAGAATTAATATATATTTTAATATACTTAAAGTAGTAAAATTAATTATATAAAATTGTTGATAAAATGATAACTTAAATTATTTATAATAAGTGAATTTGGTGCAACATATAAAAACGATAATAAAAACCAGGCTATATTGCATTAAGCTAATGCATTAAGCATTTTTTATTTAAAACAAAGCTTGGTGTAACGATATAGTAGTAAAAGTATAATAGTTATTTGCCCATGTAGTTCAGCTCTTAAATCTTAAAAAAAAAATGTACAAAATACATACCGCAAAAGACGTAGATTTAAAGTCGATTGAAAAAGGAGTTGAAAATACAGAATTTAAATTCAGTAGGTCAAAAAATGCTCAAAATACATGTATCATTATAAGAAAAAAGAACTTTAGGTATGATATGGCATGATATTTATCTATATGATTTATAGATAAAAATCAATCACTACTCATAAAATTATTATACATATGGCAAAATTTGAGTAATCTGTACCAAATAACCAGTTCCAATAACTAAGAATTAATATGAATTATAAGAAAAATATTTTTTGACAGGATTCATATTCAATAACAGTTTTTGTAGTACATGCGTTGTAGTACATGTGTTGGTGTACATTGATATTGTTTTGAAGCATCTTCTACACTTTTCTTTGAAGCATTCATAGTTATAAAAAATAAATATAAGTTGGATAATTTGACAGAGGAAAAATTATAAATAGTCTTTTAACACTTGGTACTATATGCACCATCATTGATTGAAGAGAAAAACAAATAAAAAATAGTCATAATCTTTACTTATATATAAATGAATTTTATTTTTAATTCTTATATTAAATTAAAATAAACAAGTACATACAATATGAAAATTATATGTAAACTGTAATTTCTATGCAGAATATGTGGAGTACAACTAAATTCTATGCAGAATGCAACTAAAATGCAACTTACTGCTCTAAAACTAAAAACAAATAAATACTAACAGTATAATGTAAAAACCATATTAAAAAAGATAAATAAAATCGTTAATAAATTACAACAAAATGATAATATTAGCTAAAATACATGTTTCTTTTTTAAAGAAAGATCTTTTCCGTTTAATTTAAAAAAATTGACTATATATATATATGTATTAAGATATTGAGCACTATTTTAAACCCAGTAACTCAGTAAAATGTAAATAACTTACATTTTTTGAGACTTTAAAGTATTTTTTATATACAGAAAACCTATGGTCAACAGATGAACTAAAAACATTGGAACAGTTTTTTGAATCTAAAGTGAGTTTTTTCTTTTCTTTTCATCAATGTATATATAATGAAGTTATATGCTTTATTATGATTTCAGTTAATATTTCTGATTTTATTTTTTTTATTTTTATATAATGTAGTAACTGACTAAATTTGACCTTTTAACAATCTTAGCAGAAAAAATTGTGTGTGAAATTTGAATAGTAAATAAGAAAGATTGAAAGAATATGATAATTTGAACAAATAAACAAAAATTGATGAGGGAACATGAGTTATTTTTTGTTTATTTATTAAAACGATAAGTGTTATAATTTTATCCAAAACAAGATATTTGAAGTACAGAAATCATTAAAAAGTTTAGCAAAAGTGACTCCCTTAAAGATAAAAAGAAAAGTGGTAGACCTCCTAAGCTAACAAAAGATGATGATAATTATTTAAAAACTTCATTTAAGAAATGGGAAAAAAACTTCAACTGAGTTGGAGAAGGACATTAAAACAGCAGCTGGGGAAAATGTCAGCTCTTCTTGTATTTAATGACACCTACTCAAATCAGGATTAAGAAGGTGTGTTGCAATTCAAAAACCATTATTACGGCGTGGCAATAAAGAAAAACAACTTAAATAACACAAAGAATGGATCCAGAAAATGTTTCATCAGGTTTCACCAATAGCAGAGGAAGGAATACTAGAATAGATAACCTGGCCTTCCCAGAGTCCAGATTTGAATATAATTAAGCATATTTGGGATCACCTGGACAGAAAGCTATAACATGCTCCCTGAAATGCAGAAGAATGTTTTAAAGTACTTCAAAGAGAATGGCACAACATACCCCAGGATTTTATGACTAATTTGTATGAATCTATTATCCAGCAAGTATCAGCTGTGATTAAGGCAAAAGGAGGGCATAGTAGATATTAAGAGTTTTTTATGAAGTTTGACATTAAAAAGTTTGTTATTGTTCCTTATTTTGTGTGAAATACATGTGCTTTAATAAGTTTATAATATAGAACTACAAACTTAAATATTAGAGAAGAATTCTCTAGAATTTTACGAAAAAATGTAAGTGGTCTAAAACATATTCACAGTATTGTATATGTGTGTGTATATATATACATCAGCCCTCAGAATACGGGTCAGCATTCGGCAATGTCACCTAAAAGTGCTGACTTTTTCTACTTTCGCGGGGTGTATATATATACACATACACATTTTATTTATTATATCACATTTTATTCATCCTATACCATGTTAGCCACCACACTCATTTTCTTTAAATAGTTATTACAATTTTGTTTCACCACTTAAACTCCAAAACACCAATCTTGACAGAGAAACAAGTTTAGTTCAATAATACCAGGATCATACCACTTAAATCAGACGGAGTATATATTAATTTATAAAAAAAAATTTTTCAGGTAGTATGCTCACCTTATAAAGTCCCAGCATTGACTTCTTTTGCAAGGATACTAGGAACACAATCAAAAATTATGAAAGATTTTGTTAAGATTATGAAACTGGAAATGGTACTTGTTGTTAATAATTTTTTTTTTCTGGTTCTTACTGTATTAATACTTTATAATAGTTTGGTATCTTTTTAATAATAGTTTGTGTTTTTAGTGACTTTTTTGAACAGGCACTTGTTTATTTTAGCAAACCAACTGGAATGATTTTTTGTTCAAAGTTGAGTTATGTTTAACAGTTCCTCCTGGGAAAATCTCATTTATTACTGTTCCAGGAACTCCTGCAGTTGTTTTAAAGAATAAAAATTTAATATTTGTAAGAAATTTATGTATATTTATGTTGCGTGTGTGTGTGTGTATATATATATATATATATATATATATATATATATATATATATATATATATATATATATATATATATATATATATATCAGGGATGCGGAGTCCCAAAAGGACTCCGGCTTTATATCTCTACGTTTTCCAAGTCTGTAGTGTCCAGAAACACTAAACATGATTGTTGACTTAAGATCTGCTATAAGAAAAAAGTTCATGAAATTTAATGACTTGAAACTTATTATTTTTAAGCCCAGAGTCCCGGAGTCCTTGCCGCCATTGTACCTAAGGAATCAGAGTTCAAGAAACGATTGTTCCTCTAACCTAAAAATCTTCAATTTTTTCCTATTAGTAGTCTATAAACTTATTTATGTTTTTAGAGATCCTGGATACCAAAAACTAGGATTAAGTAATCTTTTTGTGACTTTCAAATCCAAAGTCCTTTTTGGGACTTCGCATCCCTGATATATATATATATATATATATATATATATATAATATAATATATATATATATATATATATATATATATATATATATATATATATATATATATATATATATATATATATATATATATATATATATATATATATATATATATATATATATATATATATATATATATATGAAAAAATCCAGATTTAAACAAACAGTTAAAACATAAAGTTTTGCATAATAAAAAAACTTAAACATTTGCATAATAATAAAACTTTTTGCATAATAGTTAACATTTTATTAGTCGTTGACCTTTTGTTAAATAATTTCATAACTTTTTTATTGTATTTTTTTGCTATTGCCTTCTTTTTTGTAATTAACAACAACAACAAAAAAATTATATATATTTATGTATATATATATATATATATATATATATATATATATATATATATACGTAAGTGTATATATATGAATAAAGAAAATATCTTTATATTATCATGTATAATATTGTATACTTGAAAGAGGGCTCAATAGATAAACTAGAGCTATATAATATATTATATATATATATATATATATATATATATATATATTATGTATATATATATAGATATATTATATATATATATATATATATATATATATATATATATATATATATATATATATATATATATATATATATATATATATATATATATATATATATATATATATATATATATATATATATATATATATATATAGATAGATAGATAGATAGATAGATAGATATATTATATATATATAGATATATTATATATATATATATATATATATATATATATATATATATATATATATATATATATATATATATATATGTTATGTTAGTGTATTCCACAAATAGAGTGCTTAATGTTCTTAAAGAACAGAGCAATAATAAATTAGTAAAAACACATATCTAATTTTTAGTTGTCTTCAAAGATAAGTGATAACTTAGATAAGTGTCTTTACTAATTTAATTTATATTTATATATATATATATATATATATATATATATATATATATATATATATATATATATATATATATATATATATATATATATATATATAAATTATGTTAGTGTATTCTGCAAACAGAGTGCTCAATGTTCTTAAAGAACAGAGCAATAATAAATTAGTAAAAACACTTATCTAATTTTTTCTTTCTTCTTCACAGTGTTTCTCCATCAGTAGGTTCATCAGGAAGAATTTATTTATATATATATATATATATATATATATATATATATATATATATATATATATATATATATATATATATATATATATATATATATATATGTATATTAGGCTAGGGTGAAAATAAAAGTTTGGTCTATCAAAGAATATTTTGTTGCGTCTAACTGTAAATCAGCAAAAAATATTAATATAAAACATAGGAAACTGCCCCATTTTGACCCTTAAACATCAGACAAGTCCCTAAAATTATAGAAAAAAAATTTCTTCAAAATTATGTCATGTTGGGTCTCAAATGAAGCGAAATTTTATAATAATTTCAAAAATAATAATCATGTTTTATAAAAACATCTCTAAAAAAAATTGACTCAAAAACACCATAAAAAATTGATTTTTTTTATGTTAAAAAATGGCAGTTTTTACGCATTAAAATGTAAACTAATAAACTAAATACAAAATAATAATTATTTTTCAAATTTTTATAAAATTTCGCTTCATTTGAGATCCAACATGACATACTTTTGAAGAAATTTTTTTTCTATAATATTAGGGACCTGTCTGACGTTTAAGGATCAAAATGGAGCACTTCCAGTAAAACATTTTTATTTTTTACAAATGCTTCTGGTTTCATACATGGATTGGCAAATAAGTATGGTTTGTTGTGATGAAATTCACACTTTTGTTTATTTTCACCCCAGCCTAATATATATATATATATATATATATATATATATATATATATATATATATATATATATATATATATATATATATATATATATATATATATATATATATATATATATATATATATATATATATATATATATATATATACAGTCTTGGCCATAAGTTTGGAACTGATGAATTTTTTTCTCATAGGAACGTTTCTATGACGCGTACGGCATTTAACTGCTGCAGCATCGTGTTTATGCAGCATCAGTTGCATAGTTAAATGCCTTCGCGACTTCTTAATCGTTGCAAAACGTGAATCGTGTAACTTTACACCACAGCAGAGCATCGTGAACAATATGACCCTCATTAAGCTGCATTATACACTGTTCAATGCCTAAACTATCGTTCCCTTGAACTAATGTTTACCTGAACTAATATTCGGTTGAACTAATGTTGAAATATACTTACTTATATTAACAAACTATACATTATATTTTAATCAATTAATTAGCTGATTTACATATATATTAACTGCATATCAGTGCGAAAGGTAAGGCTTAACTTCTTATAAGTATAAAATTAATTAATTTATCCTTTTATTGTTATATAAGAAGTAAAAATATGCAAATAAATCGCTTTATTTGTATAAATGTTTGCAAATTATCATTCAATAATATATACTATTCATAAAAATAGATCTATTAATTTATAATTATTTATATTATTAGCAGTAAGTATTCTACATTAACATGTACAGTGCGTAAAATGACTAGAAGTATTGAATTGTCGAAGGAGAAAAGGGCACAGATGATGATCCTACACCAGCAGAATTATTCTCACAGTAAAATAGCTGGTATACTACACATATCTAAGTCTGCTGTCACCAAAGGCATTGCAAGAGCAAAGCAGTTGGGCACTCTGGAATCCAGAAAGAGGTCTGTACGACCTCGCATAACTTCTGCCACAACGGATCGGGTGATACATCGGCTTGCTGCTGCAAATCCAACATGGTCATCTCTCCAGATAGCAGTAAATTCATCACTTCCTGCCAGTACAAGAACAATCAGAAGACGCCTTTTGAAGGAATTCAAGCTGCCATCATGTCGTCCAGCAAAGAAAGCCATGTTAAGTAAAAAGAATATCCGTGACCGCTTGACATTCTGTCGCAAGTACAAAGACTGGACTGCACAAGACTGGAAAAAAACTATGTTTTCAGATGAGTCAACTTTTTCTCAGTTTGCCTCATATATCAGACATGTCAGGAGACCTGCAAAACAAAGATACAACATCAGGTATGTTGTTCCCACTGTGAAGCAGGCGCCTACCGTTATGGTGTGGGCAAGTTTCTCGGCATCAGGTCGAGGTGGCATATGGTTCATGCCAAAGAATACAACCATCAATGCTCAAGTTTACCTTGGGATATTAAAGGAAAAGTTGAACACTCACATGAACATTCTGAAATGTAAGGTATTTCAGCATGATGGTGCACCCTGCCACAGAGCAGCAGTTGTAACCAACTGGCTAAGACAGAAACATATCGAAGTCTTGGGTCCATGGCCTGGCTCAAGTCCTGACCTAAACCCAATAGAAAACATGTGGACAATGATTAAGCAGAAGGTTGCTGCCACAAATCCAACGTCAGAGAAGTCTCTGATTGATGCCATCAAGCGTGTATGGACAACTGCCATAACCCCAGAATACTGCGCGAAATTGTCCGATTCAATGCCAGCGAGAATAGCAGCAGTACTGGGTGCCAAAGGACATTATTCAAAATACTGATACCATTTTTTACATGACAGAATATTTACTTGTATATAATATTTAAAATAAAAATGATTTCAAAAGTTTTTGTTGATATTTTGGGTATAAAAAGTGTAATTATATCAAAAAACCTAATCGGTTCCAAACTTATGGCCAAGACTGTATATATATATATATATATATATATATATATATATATATATATATATATATATATATATATATATATATATATATATATATATATATATATATATATATATATATATATATATATATATATATATATATATATATATAATGGTGATGTAAATTTTTAGGATAAAAACTTTGGTTGTCCTCAAGGTTGCCCTTGTTCTATATTATTTCGCCCAATAATTACTATTGTCATATATGTCTATATGACAATAGTAATTATTGGGCGAAATTTTGAGCAAATTCAATAATATTTAGGGGTTGCCATGTTTTGTCACATTTTTGGTGTAAAATGAAAAGAAAAAAAATTTAATTTATTGTTTTATATTTATTTTTTATTTGATTAATATTATGTTGGCTGTTGATGTTTATTGTTTAAAAACAATACTGCTATATGAATATATTAAGTACAGCATTTTTTGCGTACTGCATACCAATATGCACTAGGCAAGCAAAAATCTATCATCAGCATCTTCATCATCAGCATCTTCATCATCACTTTGATCAGACTTTGATGCAACTGGTCTGACAGATGAAGTTCCTTCTAGTGAAGATCAATCAATTGAAGAAAAAACTGCTTTTGGATGTCAAAATGAGATCGAAAAGTTCTGCAGTACATTGTGTGATAAGTGAAGACAATGGACTGTGACAGTTGAATGTGACAGCATCAAGTCTTTTGAGATATTTTTTCCTTGGCTGCTGTTTTAAGTTGTTTGCCATGTATTTCTTGGTATTGTTGTTGACACGGAAATCAAAGAAAGCCAATCCTACTAAACGTTCAGAAAAATACCAGAAGTGGCAATGAAAAGCTTTTGCAAAGCTTTTGCAGCAATTGCAATTGTACAAGCTTTTGCAGCAATTGCAATTGTACGATTTGGATATTTTTGAACCCGTTGAAGAAGCATGGCATTATTGAATGGTGCTTGTTCAGCTAACAGAGCTTCATTCCAAAACTATCCGTATATAAATGCCACCAAAAGACTTATGTCTGTTGTTACCTTTGGCCATCTAACTTGCATTGTGTATTGCACCTATAGCCTGAAACTTTACATTAAACTCTGATGTTGTAGTTGATCCTCTAAGCAAAATAAAGCATTACAAATTACTGATAAAAAAAATTGTAACTATTTAATTTAATTGTAAATATTTAATAAATATAATAATCATAAATTTGAATTCATAATAAAAAGAAAAATTAAAATAAAAAGTGGCGGATCCAGGTCTTTGTCCTAGGGAAGGGGAAAACATATTCAAGAGTTCTAAGTAATCACCCTTGGGTTGTTGACCTTTAATTGCTTCACAATAGTATACTAACATTTCTTCACAGAGTTTGATAAAAAAAATCACATTAATGTGATTTTTTTATTAAACTCTTTTCTAAAAATAAAAAGTTCTTCATTCCCTGTAGAGAACAGCTCTTTGTTGATTGCTGTTAATTGCTTCTGAAAACAGTTAAAAAGTCCCACTTAAGGTTCTCCACTGGTTCCAAATTCAGTTGTAAAAATGGTGGAAAGCATGACTTCAAACACATGGTGCCTGCATGTAATACATCTAAGATTATGGTTATGATTCTGCTCTATTATTGTGCAGACACCAATGTTCAACCCAGTGTTGGATGAAGTATTGTCTGGTCCCCGAATATGTTCCTTCAACTTCCAATCTTCAAGTGCCTTCTTACAAGCATCAGCCTGTTACTTGCCCGTACCTGGACCAATCTTTGGAATGCCCATCAATTTTTCCATCCAATCACCAGTCACAATGATGGCAATTTTATCCGCTTTTTGTTGACCACCAGTGATATCAGATAAGAGCTTTATATCTCAATGCAAAAGAAGTTAATCATTATGAGAGAAATTGATCTTGTCAGATGTGGTCATTGCTTCATGAACCAATCACCTTGTTCTGCGGATTGTGCTGAACGACAAGGATAAATCTTTTACTGTATGACCAAGGGCTTGAGCCACTGTTAAGCACAACTATAAAGAGTGCATGGCAATCAGAAATATTAACCCAATCAAGAGATGATACAACATTATTTGATAGAACTTTTATCTTTTTTTTTTGTTAAACTGCTTGTACTGGAAGTGGAAGGAATCAGATATTCATCATCCAAGGAACTAGAGTTACTTGCACTCTCAATGTCAATTGCTGATGAAGAAGGAACAAGTTCAGTTTTTTTCTATCAGTTCCGCTTTACTATTTTGATGCCTTTTTTCCATTTTAGTTTCTCGAATTCGTTTCTGTGTTCCCTAGCTGTTAAATTTGGATCATTTCCTGCCAATCTACAAATTAATGGATCTTCTTGCTGTTGACGTAAGAATGCTTTATCTTCATCGTTTTTTATAACTTCTGATGCATTTTTGGTTTATATATCAAAACGTTCTTCAAGGTCAGCCTGAAAAATTCCTTCTTTCACTTGACAGCTGTTTAATTTTGATCCTTTTTTCAGCAGCAGATGATTGTTATAACAAGCTTTCCAAAGAGATGCATGCGGTTTTTTGTTTCATTTGTCCAAGAAAAAGTTTTTTATTAAGAAAACTTGGTCACAGTTGTTTTCAAGTTTTCTTTTGTTAAGCATTTCAATACTTAGTGGGAAAAACTTCGAAAAGAAAGCAAAACAAAATAGAAAATTAAAATAAATTTAAAAAGAAAAAAAAAATTATTAAATTAAATAATTTGTGTACTGTTTTTATTTTCGTTTCTTTAGGGTGGTTGTTATTTTCATCAACAAAATTGGATAAGGCAAAGCAAAAAGCAAAAAAAAACAGTTTTAGTTGACATTAAAAAGACTGATTTTTCTATATTTTATTTGTTTTTTTAAAGAGGAAAGTGAAAATTTCAATTGCTATCTGTTTGTAAAATATATTTGTATAATTTAAATGTAACAAGTATATAATGTCCCTATATGCATACGTCTATATAATGCATGCATATATGTTTATATATACACTCATGTTGATTTGTTCATGTATGCATGTATACGTATCATACTCATAAGGCCATTTATCTTTTCTTTTCTGTATATAAAAAATCTTTCTGTTTTTGAATGATGCACATTCTTCACATTCAGATTTTTTATACTATTTAAACCTCTCAGTGTATTTTCTAAGTAAGGCGCACACTCGTATATACATAGTTTTTAAGCTTCAAATATGTGGTGTCATCCACACATTTTTCATATAGTCTTAATTGTTTCATATTACCTATCTATTCCTGTATGTTTTTATCCCCAATCTTTTAAGGCTTTGTAATTTTATATACCTGTTGCTTTTTAACATTTGGTTCAGTGTGCTTGGTTCTACCCACCCTCTTCCTTTTGGCCTAATATGTTATTGGTGAAATTTTATTATTTATAAATTTTCACTTGAATTATTTACTTTTATACTCCTACAGCTGTATGTGAAAAAAGTATTGAGCAAAGTATTGAAACGCTTAGTATAAAACTTGCAAATGACCGTGATCATTTTTTCTAAATAAAAACCTTTTTTGTGGACAAATAAGACGAAAAACTGCATGCGTCTCTTGGGAAGGCTTGATTATAATTTTTTTAAACTTTCTTTTCGCTTTATTAATTCTTTGAGTTAGTATTCTTCCTCTCTCCCATATAACAAAAACTGCTTCAATTGTTGCCCGAATACTTTTTTTCATTTCTTGTTTCTCTTCTAAATTGTGGAAAAGCAACTTCGAAGAACATTTCCTCTTGAAGAAAGTCTGGCAGTTGACAGTTGTGTAGGTTTACCAACAAGCCACGCCTCAGTAGAAGACCTAGTAGTTACCATATTATTAATTTCTAAATTGAACAGAAAGCAACATGTTAACAATAAAATATGCAAAATATAGTTTACAGAGGGTTAATGGTATTAGGCAAATTGGCTGGTTTAGTGATAATATGTATACTTGTATATAATATGTATTGTAAAATGTAGATTATGCCTACTAGTTTAAAAATATATAATTTATATTATCTGAAATTTCTATTCCTTATTAGTTAATTAATTTAAAATGCAATATAATTACTAAGATTTGGTTAATTTATCTTAAAAAACATGGCAACCCTTAAAATTGCTTCTATTATTATAATTTTTGGTACACATGATCCTAGGTGTATATATATGGTATATATATATATATATATATATATATATATATATATATATATATATATATATATATATATATATATATATATATATATATATATATATATATATATATATATAGATATAGATATATATATATATATATATATAGATATAGATATATATATATATAGATATAGATATATTTATAGATATATATATATATATATGTATATATATATATATATATATATATATATATATAGATATATATATATATATATATATATATCATACATCAGAACCCACTTTTGCGTATTGAGTATATTACTCATATCATACTCAATACGCAACTCAACGTACGCAATTTCTTTGAGTATAATACTCAATACACAACTCATAATACGCATTTTTTTTTAGTAATTTGCGTTTTTTTTTTAGTGTAAAATATAATTTTGTTCTAAAAGTAATATTGTTTTTTATATAATGAACAAACAGAAACACGAAATGAAAGAGAAAAAAAAATTATATTTTTCTAAAATGTATTTTCAATTCATAAACAAAAACAAAAGTAATAAAGAAAATTTTCAAACAACTGAAGAATTATTTTCACTCAGTATTTTCACTTCATTAAGTATGGTTAAGTTACTTTTTAAAAAGGCACGATTTATTAGTGTTTCATCGGTCATGTTGCCGGCTCTTTTTCGATTAACTACACCACATATGCTATAAAAAAACGTTCAACATAAGCGGAGGATGTCGGTATATTAAAAAACATGAGACACAAATTATAAAGATATGACAATTCTTTTCTTTTCTTAAACCAAAATGCATCATAATGAGTTTGGTTGGTGAAATTATGGTTTCTTAAAATGTTTACAAAGTTATTCCTTTCTTTGTCAGCTAGGTGTCCGATGCTAAGTTCTTTTTTGTTGTACTCTACCTGATCCAATTCTATGCTTTGATAAAACTGATCAAAGGCTTCATCGTCAGGAACACTTTTTGAGAGAAACTATTATTAGAACCACTTGCTGTCAAATCGTTTTTTTCGTTTTTTTTATTAAATTCAATTGCCAAGTTTACTAATGAACTTAGTCCCAAATTGACTGTGGCTTTTGCAATCGGTCTTTGATACCATAGATAAAGTTTAGAAACATTTAAAACTGCAGCAGCTGCATAAACAGCAGAGTTAAGCTCATGCTCAAATTGTTTTTTTACATTAGTTATCAGCAATTCGCAAAATTTTTTCTTTTTATCATCTTTTTTAGCCATTTCCTCATATTGCATGATTAATAAATGTAAACTTGGTACCAAGTCACCAATATGTACACGATTTCTTTGATTCAAAAGCGTAAATCTATATGCTGGGAGCATCAATGGTAAATAGAATTCAATCTCTGCTTGAGTAACTGGACATTTATAGTTTCAAAACAATGTTTTTTATATGCTTTGTAAAAACAAATCAACATTAAAAAGCTTGATGACCAACGAGTTAAATTTTTGTTTCTTAATCTATTTTTTTGTTGTTGAAAGATTCGGGCAATTTGAATTGTCTGATGAGTTTTTTTAGCAAATGAACAAAGCAATGACAAAATAGTTTTCAATCGTTTGCATGACCTCACAGTATTACGTATAGAAATATTAAATTTGTGGTTTGTGCATGCAAATCGAGGTACTTTTCTGCTGCCGAGTTCAAACTCTAATTGATCTACTATACTATGATCCCCAAATTCATAATTATCGGCATCATCAATTCCAGTAGCATCAATCTCAGCATCAATCTCATTAGATAGTTTGCTGAATTTAATATCATTTTGGATTGGATTTATTTCTTCAGTAAGTAATTTGTTAATTTCAGGTTCAATTTTGTTTTCAGGTGAATCTTTCAGTTCCTGATCATTCTCATCACTGTCGTCATTCTCAAACAATTCTTCCCAAAAGTCTTCTTCAATCCAATTGCCGTTTTCCAATTCATAATTGAGCATTTGTGGAAAAGCTCTAAGAAAAGCTTTACCACCATCACTCACATAACCGTCAACTTTAGATTTATCGAAATCATATTGATTTAATATTTCTTCTGAAACCAATATAATTTTTTCAGCATTATGTGGGCCACTCATTCGTTGAAGACCAAGAACTATTAGCTTTTTACTGAAATCAGCAAAGGTAACCTGGCAACATAAGGCAAAAAATCAGCCAGCTGGCGGCTATCCCAGATATCACCTATTAATGTAATAGTTTTGGCTTTTCTTAGGCAGTTAGTGATTGTTTTTTTTATCTTTTCAACTACCATAGGAACTATATTATAGACAAAAGACTTCTCGCATGGTAAATGAATTTTATGACGCTCTAAAAGTCTTTTTAGATGAATGTTACCTAGCTCTTGTGTTGCCATATTGGATGACATTACATATTTAGTTAGATCCATAATATTGTCATCTAACAACGAGTCATCATTATCAAGATTTAAATCATCATAAGCCTTTTTCCAAGCCATAAAGTCGTCTTTGCCGTTACATTGTGTGGAATTAAAATGCTAAAAAAATTACCAATTTTACCTAGTGGTTCATGTAATACCTTATAGCAATAAATGCAGGTAAAATGTAATTTTTCTTTCTTTCCGGGCTTAAAATCGATTTCGGTTCGGCAATGAAAAAAGTTTAAAACTGGACTGTAAGTTTTTTCAGTGTCACCAAATTTGAAAATTTTACGCGGAAATTTATTGTTTTTCAAGTTATGTTTAATTTCATTAATCTCTTTAACATATCGTTTAATAATTATATTTGTTAATAAAGCATTGCTTATGCTTTCGCTGCACGATGGTTGACTATTTTCAATCGACAATACGGCTAAGGCACGATTTCTTCTATCAGAATTTATTTGTTTATTTACAGACTGATTTTCTTCTTTATTTATATTTTTTTCTTTTTTTCTCAAACTCTTTACTTTAGAGTCTGAACCTAATTTTCGTTTGACGGATCTTCCATACATGTTAAAGCAAAAAATCTAAAATAAAACTTTTGTTAAGCAAATAAGCAATATTATAAAACTAGTTTAAATTACATTACATATATAAATTACTTTAGTTTATATAAGATTGAAGATTAA
>NC_088920.1:45692500-45730000 GCF_038396675.1 Hydra vulgaris | reverse complement strand
GTATTCCAATATTGATCTTGCTGTCACAGTTAGTGTTGTTCATCAGGAGTAAGCTCTATGATTATTTTAGCATTTTCTTAAATCTAAAAGCATTTAATAAATAAAGTTTTTATTCAAAATTTGTTTTTGAGTTAATATGCCTCTAATAATATTAAAGTTGTTCTGGAAATCCAATAAATACTTGATTATAAATGAAAATTATTTTGAATAACGTAGTAGTTCAAAATTATTCTTTGAACTCTATGAATCTTTTTTTGTTTTTCTTTTTTTATAGTAAGAAATCTGAGTCTCTTTTTTTTCAGTTCTAGCTCTGTAAGTTGCTTCATCGTTTTCCTCATAAATATTTTCCTTTCCATCATCTGGTCTTTAAAGAATTCTAGATCATTTTCAACTACTACTAGATCATTATTTAAACTCAAATGATTTTATTTATGGCTTTTTAGTGTATATTTTAATGAACTTCTTTAATTTGTCTTTTGATTTTAAATTGTTTGGAAAAAAAATTGACCTTTCTTTTTAATAGAATTCATTTAATAATATAATATATATATATATATATATATATATATATATATATATATATATATATATATATATTTTTTTTTAATAGAAAAACATAATTGAAGGTAATATTCTTAAAAAGCCAATTCTTCAGTAAATAATAAAAAGAATTATAATAATAAATTATGATTAATTATAATAATTATAATTAATTATAATAATAAATTATTATAATTAATCAATAACAATTACAATTAAGTTAACTAAAAACAAACTGAAAAAATACTCATTATTTTAAAGGTAACTAATTACCTTACTTGAGCTCCTTTCTGAATACAATCTCCAAAACCTGCTTTGATCCAAACAGAAATAACTTTGGCAACAACACAATTGATCCCAAAATGATTAACACTAACTCCTTAAAAACACACAAGTTCAAATCCAAGAGATTTTTGCGGACGCACAATGTGAAACTTTAACAGCCTGAATCTGTAGCTTTTTTCAGAGAGAGTTTAGAATAGGTAATATTTCAACACATTTCCTACAGAAGGCAGTTGGTTTGTTGGCAATTTGTTTTTAGGATAATTAAGAAGGTAAACAGTTCTTATAGCACTAGAGCAGTTGTATTTTCTCTTTGCATCTTGCTTTATTTTTCTTTTTAACATTCCATGTTAAAAGCAAATAAAAATTGATATTGTGAACACCTCTGTCCTTTTGAGTTAAAAATATTTAACAAGCATATACCATAAAATCGCCTAAGTTCGGTCACCGTGTAACTTCGGTCATTTAAGAAAAAATTTTAAAAAAGCATGCAAAATTCAAATTTTAAAAACTTTTTTTCTCAAATAATATTTGTAATTAGTTCGTAAATATGAATCTATAAAAAAATAATGTTTATATGCAACCTGCTGAAATAATTCTTTAGCAAAACAACAATTTGAAAAAATGCATACTATTAAAATCTAAAATAAGCAAATTATTAAAATAAATGATCAAATTTAATCTTAGTATTATTAAGAATCACCAAATTAATTATATTTACAAAAAAAAAAAGTTATTAATTTTTGAAAATTAACTACTTTATTTTATAAAAATTAGTGAAATTTTGAAATACTCTAACTTCGGTCATTCACAGATAAACAACGAAGGGAACAATCAGCAGTAATATTGTGAAATGTTGATAAGTGTTGTGAATATAAAATTTACTGATAACTTTACCTGTAAATTTACCAGTAAATTTTGACATTTTCATAATGGATACACACCATGGTATTTTATTTGAATAAAAAATTTGTTCATAATTTCAAAATAAACTGACAGTTCTTTGAGTTCTAATAAATGTCAAGCTTGTGACTTTTTTTTTTGGAGATAAAATTACAGTTTGACAACAATTATAGATGCGTTGCAAATCCTGTAATGATTGGTTTTGTGGATCTTGCTGTTCTACTCTGGTCAACAATACGTGCAAGAATTTCCAATAAACATACAAAGCTCATTTAAAACAAAGTAGTGTTTTTTTGTTAAATTGAAAAAACCTTTTTAAATTAATTGAAAAATATATTTTTTATTTTATTAACCAGTGGCGCAGCAAATGTGATAATGGCCAAAGTAATAAAATAGTTGACTAATTACGATAAAAATTAAACATGCTACTACTTATATTTAAAAAGTCCTTTTTTTATGTGCTCCTTTTTGTTTTCTTTGTTGCCCCAAAAGACTTTTTTTTTTGGAGCCTGGGGTGACGCCCTCTTTAGTGGTATTACCTGAATTTATATCATAATTTTACAATAAAACAACATTTAAAAATTGGGTTTCATTATTTGGCTATTGTTGGCTAGTTAAACCATAACGTGTTTTCTTTTTCTAAGGACCAAATCCCAAACATTTGAGGGTATTGTTTTTGTTTGTTTTTTATATGCATACCTATATTATTGCATTTAAAGTACTCATTTTAAAGTATTAATAATGTTTTGACTAGAAACTTTGTATTAGATACTTTATGCATAGATAGTTAAATTGTCTTGTTTTTTTAAATAAAGGGTATAGATTGATTGATTAAAATTAAGCTTGTACTTGGTTTTTTTCAATAGTGTACCCTTCAACTTCTAAAACAAAATCTTTAGAATTTTTTTAGTATTGTGTTATTCAGAAACTTTACACGCTGGTGTCTTAATAGTAGATACCACATTATGCATGAGATTGTTACTGTTCAGTTTTGTGCTTTTATTAGGTCATGCATATGTAGATAAGCATCAGACAGAAATAACCAATTATACATTTTTTTTTTTGTTTATCTTATTTTCTTTTTTAAGTTTTCGAAGCATTTTTTAAAATCAATAAGAAATATTGTCTAACTGACTTGCTTTAAGATTTTTAATAATCTCGATGTTAGTTTGTGTAAACTCGGAAACTTTATAAAATGGATTAATTTCAATAGATTTATTTTTAATTGTTTCCAATATTGCAAGTTTTTGAGTTTGATTTAAATTGTTCTTTGGTGCTTTTAATTTCATAAGAATTTCGATCACTTGCTTGGTATTTCTTTAGCTTATGTTCATTCATTATGTTTATTAGCTCAAGTCTTTTGTTTTTTTACAGTAATATTTTGAATAATTTATTTGAAAATATTTTATAAGGATGAATCTATTTATATTTATCTATTTGATAAAGAGTCTATGTGAAAAAGTTTTGTACAAACCAAAATTAGTTTAAGGTGTGTGTGTATGTGTGTGTGCGTGTATACATATCTATAGTAAAGGGCTTAGATATACAGTTTGTGTAATTTTCTATTAGAATCCATGTATGTAAACACAGGAAAATATATATTTTCACAAAACAAAAGTATTGATGTCTTTGGAGGATCTAATTAAATGTTCCCATTTGGGAACGTTGGTCTTTATAGCAAGTAAATGAAATTAACAGAATTAGCAAAACATCAAATTATTTATTTGTTCCCATTTGGGAACGCTGGATCGTTATGGGTTGAGGTTAGATTATAACAAAATGCATTAATTTAATTGCGGAAATTAATTAGGATTAAAAAACCACAAAAACGCAAATTAAAAAACTACAATGCTTTTAAAAACATTCTGAATGTTTTTATTTTATTTTTTAAAAATAAAAACATTCTGAATGCTTTTATTTTTTGCTGTAAAATATGCGCGGAGTGTTGCTACATCGACTATCTTATAGCCTGACTCGCAACGGAGTGTTGCTACATCGACTGAGGGTTTGGTTAGGCCAAGAAGTCTATCATATGATAAAGAAAAAAAACTCTTTCAGCCTTTAAAATTTTTTTCTTTTTAATTACCTAAAACTGACATTTTATGGTAAAAACTTAAAAAAGACTATGCAAGAGTATATATTTATATATATATATATATATATATATATATATATATATATATATATATATATATATATATATATATAAATTAGTAGAAAATCACTTAACAAAAATTTATTTTCATTCAACACTGTTTCATCAATAAAGACTCATCAGAAATGAAAGATCAAATTAATTAAATTTCAGGAAGTCGCAAATGTCTTTACTACTGTAAATTTTCACACATTTGTGGAGTTTGCTGACACTATTATAAAAAGAATTCTTCAGAAATGATTACTTATGCTTTTTTAAAAGGGGGATTTAATGTAACTATTATTTGAGCATATTTACTTTTATAGTTTTTTAGTAGAAACTTATTTTCGTGCCTACATTTAGAAATTAATTCCGATTTTTTGTTTAATAAGCATTCTTGGTTTGCATGTGTAATTATTTCAAATTTTTCTTGTAGGCATAGTATGCATTTTTTGGAAATATTGTTATATGCAGGCTCTGTTTTAAGGAAGGACCAATTCAGTATAAAATCATCAAAGTTTTTACCTTTTAATTCCCATATATATTTTGACAGCATGGTGTCTTTTGAATACTTTTTAATAGATTGCTTATGATTGGCAAAACGTCATAAGCATGTATATATCATAATGTATGTTTGTATATATATATGTATATATATGTATATGTATATATATATATATATGTATGTATGTATGTATGTATGTATTTATACATACATACATACATACATATGCTCAAAAGTTTAATCGAGACGTGCTAACGTTGAATTTTAAGTTTATTTTTTTTGTTTTTTGCTATTTATGTTTGTATTGATAAAATAGACAAATAAAAAAACTCACACATACTACACTACTTCCGTAAAAATAATAAACTTTAGAAAATGTATTTTACTGATGATATAAAAGTTTAATGGAGACATTTTTCACATTCATAAAAAGAATCTAAAGAATAACATTTTAAATTTCAATTCGCTTGCAAATAGGTAGAAAAGCAGTGTCAGAGACCATCAATTGAGACCATCAATTGAGACCATCAATTGAGACCATCAATTGGCAAACTATTGGACAGGTCAAATCAAAGAATCATAGCAGCGCTGAAATTAGTAAACTTATGGGTATTTCTGAATTTTGCGTGCAAAAAACAGTGAAAAATTGGGAGCTGACAGGTAACGTTGTTGACATGCCTTGTTCTAAAGACCACCGAAGCTTAGTGACCGCAACAAAAGTAGCATATTCAGAACAATTAGAAAAAATCCTTGGCTCGGTAACAAAAAGCTCAAATATTCAACCAATCCTTTTTTAATCAAAATGTAAGCAGAGAACTCGTTCCAAGAACGTTAGCAAAGAAGGTATTGGGTTTTACATTGCAATAAATGCCTATCCTGTCAATCATGGATTGACGCAAAAGATGGAAATGGTGCAAAGAACATTTGCATTGGGCGTTTCTTAGTGAATAAGAAACTTATGTATAAAGACAAATTATGCAGAAAGATCAAAAGTGACACCAATGGTTTATGTCTCCTGGTTTATATGCTTTAGTAAAACCTATCAGAAGTTTAAACTTAGTTTTGAAAATCCTTTTATCATGTTAATATGACATTTTCTCATATAAGTTTTTCTAATTAACAGTGAGGCAAATTTTGGTTTTAATAAACTTTTATTAAACTAATATTTAGGTTTTAACTTTAATGATATTATTTTCTTTTTAAGTTCTTGTTTTGCATGTTGTTGCTATTTTTGGTAGGTGACCGTGAAATTCACAACTTTATAAATTTTTGGTGGGTAAATCTCAACTTTTTTGATTTTTTAGTGGATGACCATGAAACTCAAAACTTTTTGAATTTTTGGTGGGAGACTGAAGTTTACAACTTTTTTAAATTTTTGGTGGGTGACCGTCTAAAGAAGCTTACAGCTTTTTAGTTTTTTTTTTATTGCCTTGTAGTTGCTAAAAATTAGTTTGGTGGTCTTGTTTTTGAACAGCTATTTTTCAACAAAATTTTTAACTTGTAAAAAAACATAGTAATTTAAGATTGTTTTTAAACGGAGAATTATTGAAAAATTGATGTGTGAATTTGGGGGACTTTTTCAACAGGTTTTTATTTGCAAAATATCTTGGAAACCGAGTTTGCTCAAAGTTACAACAAAAATATAACGGGTACTTTTTACTAATATTTTGATCTAAAGATCAAAGCAACCATTTTAGCTGCTGATACGTCATTAAATAAGTAATATTAGGCTGTTTATGTAACTTCATTTTTTAAATTTTTGATTTAAAAAAATTTATATTCTATTTTTTTGAATCCAGCTTTTAAAGTCGCTGATAAGATGTCTTTTAAGTTTCTTATGTAATAATTTAATATTAATAACAATAAACTAATTTTTTTTTTATATCTACTTTTAGCTACAACTAACTGAGGTAAAAAATGAAAACAATACGTTTACAGTTTCAATTGTTCACGATGTTAAAGCAAATACCGTTCAATATGTTGAACTTCCTAAACCAGAAAACGGTCCTCAAGAACCTGTTACGTGGGCTGTGCGGGCAGTAGCGAGCCTACAATCTCTATTGCAAAAAATTTCTGGTGAAATTTGCAAAAAAGGTTCGTATGGATATCTTATTTTTTGGTATAGATCTTATTTTTTGATACGTTTTGTTAAAAAAAAGGAAAGTAAAGTATATATTTAGACTACAATTTTTAAATACTTTTTATTTAGACTTCCCGATATTCTGCACAATAATTACCATTCTAAAGCATATGCAAGTTAAGTGAAGATCATGATCTAAGTATTAAAGCCATAACGTATTCTCCTGTCAATTAAACAATTAGAATGTTGACAGGTAGTTGCAGGTATGATGTTGACATGAAATAACCGCAAATCTGGTACAAACTAAACAACTGTGAATTTCCAAATGTAGTTACTATTTATATTAAAAACAAATTTTAGATAAAATATTTTTTTATGTCGATTGTTATTTCTGAAACGTCAATACGTTGCTACAATTCCAATTTACATCATTTTTAAATGTTTAAAGTAAAACCGTATCAAAAAAATTAAATACAACCAGAACGGACAGAAATATCAAAAAAATATAAAAATACCAGTGGAAGGAGAATCGTCTATTCAAATATATCAAAATAAAATCCAAGTCATTTTTCAGACACTTTATTTTTTATAAGAGTTTTAAAGAGTCTTGAATATTTGCTCTTTTTTATTTGCTGTCGTAACAACAGGGGAACTAAAACACATTTAAAAATAATTGTACCACTATTTTTAAATTTAAGGAGAAGGTCCCTTAAAAAATTATTTTCTAAAGCAAAGCATTTACAAAGTTGTTATATGTTTTAAATAAAACTATATTAAAAATCAAAAAGTTCATAATCAAAATCATAAATTTAGCAATCAAAATCATAAAATTAGCACCATGTTGCCATGGTAACTAAGGAAAAAGAGAAATTAGTTCTTTCACCCTGGCAAAGATTATAGTCGATCAGAAAGTCATTAATAGCAATTTTTTTTCCAGTTTATTGATGAAAGATAGATCTATGCAATTAACAGTCAGTTTTTGTTAACAACTTTTCTGTCAGGTGGTAGCCATGTTTAATTTTGCTATCATTGTAAGCACAAAAATTATAAACGTTTTCTAAATTTTCTTCCGTTTAAAAAACGTTTTAAAAAAGTTGTCTGCTTATTTTATAAACTTTTATTAGAGGAACACTTCCTGAAAATTTTATATAAATCGGTGAAACGGTTTTCAAGATACTTCTTCTGGAAGGTTAAAAACCTGCGTTCTGAGAAAAATGACAAATTAAGATAAAAAACATTATTAAACTAACAGTGATAAAAGAAATATAATATAAAAATGCACATTCTTATTAGTTTTCAATCATAAACACCAGCCCCATACAAAGTTCCTTCTTTGTGTTCAAATTGGTCAAATTTTTTATGCTTGCGGCCTCTTAAAATCATTTTTCGTTTCTTGATCATGTCTTTTTTTTATATACTGACATGCTGACTTTTCTCTGATTCAAGTAATTGTATCCAGAAATGGCATGCTGTCCTGGTATCATACAAAGTTTTTCAAATATAAGGATACTAGACTTTAATCCTATATTAAAGACTCCAATAGCATCGTAAAGTCCAAATTTTAGTTGTGTAACCGAAACATATTTGGACTTCGTTATTCTGAACCATATCAATGCGTTAAAGCTTTCATTCTGGTTCTGTGTTTTCCCATGAAGTAAAGCGTGTTCACGAAATAAAAATTTATAAAATAAGCAGACAACTTTTTTAAAACGTTTTTTAAACGGAAGAAAATTTAGAAAACGTTTATAATTTTTGTGCTTACAATAAATGTGAAAGTAGAAAAACAACTAAAAAAAAGTACTCCCCAATTTTTATTTCGAACCAAGTAATAATTTTAATACAATAATATAAGAAGATCATACATTAAAAAAAAATTATTATTCCTGTGGGAATCTAATAAAGTTTCAAGCTTTTGCTTTAGTGGTACCCACAAGCCATGAAGTAAAACTTGCGCACAATAAGAATAAGAATCGAAACCATTTGCTTTTATAAATGATATTTTAATACCTTTAATGTTTCTGCAAAGCATTTTTTTTTTTTAATTTTTCTTTAAATAATAGCCCACTACTTTTCAATAATTCTCAATTCTGGTCAGTTTGGACTGGAAAGTATGGACTGAGATATATAAGGTGCTGATTTTTTGCCACAACTGCAAATAGCTTGCCAAATCAAAGCTTTTTTAGCGAACTTGTCATGTTTTTGTTTATTTAAATTTATGATTTGCTTTTCCTCTATATTTGGTAATATAATAAACAGCACTCGGAATTTGTTAATGATCATACTTGATATAAGTTTCATCGTCTTCAATAATACAGAACTTTTTAGAAACAAAATTGTCATACAACTTTCTGCCGCGGGTTCTTGCACTTTTTTGTTGAGTTTCAGAACGGTTGTACACTTTTTGTACTTTGAAAGAATGAAAACCATGTTTGTTTCTAACATTTGCAACAAAACTATGAGAAAATCCATATATTTTTTGCGCGTTCCCTTAGTGAAAGGCTTGGCTTATTCTTAAAACTGTAAACCAGTTTTCTAACTAGTTTTATATCTTTAAAGCCTTCCTTTCTTCCACCACCAGATTTGCGTTTGATCGATTTTGTTTGAGAAAAACGTTGAATAACACGACTAACGGTGAATGGATGTACTTGCAACGATTTTGCTATCGAATTGTAGTTAATATTTCGATTATGTAAATATTTGTGCATAATTTTTTCTCTTACGTCTTCTTCTTTTATCATTTTTAAAACTAATTTCAAGTTAAATCCAAAAACTAACATACTTTTTTGAAACCACAACATGTTGTAAACAAAATATAAAATAATTAAAAAGATTTTGATACAACCACTGAAAACAAATGACGTGCTTATTCTTTCACATTTATTCCGTGAACACGCTTTAATCGATTTAAGTAAGCATCTGAAGTTAGTTCTACATAAATAGGCTTCAATCTAAGTACAATATCAATAGGAAGACCTAATCCTTGTTAAAAATAATTCGTACCATTAGCTTTATCGCGATTATATCTACACCAACTGTCTTTACCTGTGGGTAATGCCAATTATTTTTGCTGGAAAATGCTACATTTTTTTTTTTTTTTTTTTTTCAATTTTTATTTTAGGTGCCCCAAGAAGTCCTAACGGTCTTGTCACAGAGCACCGCGGAAGTGCATTTATCCAGGAAGTTCACGCCTCCTTCCTTACCGTGACGCGAAAATTTGTCGAGCGAGTTTCGAACCTGGATCTCCTGCTTAAAAAGCAAGCGCTCAAACCACTGCGCCACGGCCGCACATGAAGTAAACTTGCTAAAGCAGATGATGTCATGCCTTCAAGGTTTCCAGAATTTTTCCTAATAGCGATTCCAAAATAATTTTGCAGACGATCAATTGAAGCGTTTGTTAGACGGTCTTTACCATTTAAGCCCTTGACTTGTTTTTTTAATTGCAGACAACGAGATCCAAGGCGCTTTTGAAAATGTCCAATATAATCCAGTTTAATTATTTCAACATCCTTGTATATTTCTTTGACAGTAGTGTAGCTTTTACTATCACCATCACCTAAGTATTCTGTGTATCGCAAGTTATATTTCTTTTGAGAGCGATTAAATATCTTTATCGCACCAGCAGTTTCCATCCCACCAGCTGATCCTTCATAGTTTTTATTGCAAATGTGTGCTTTTTTTTCCGCTGGTTGCTGGTTTGAATTAGTGGCATTTTAAATTTTTCACATGTTTTACATTTTCTAGATAATGCTTCAACATTTAAAACCTTCCCATTTGCGATGGACAATGCTGCGGTAACACCATTATTTGAACTATATCCCATTTTTTTCCATGTTCCATCAACCAAAACTCCAGTATCTACTATCTCATTAAGAGATTTGTCTTCTCGGAATTCTTGTGCAGCTTCATGCATAGTATCATTAGCAACTGTTTGTGCTGTGATTGTCAATTCTGAGCAATAACATTGTAGTTTTTTTTACATAATCTTTTAGGCATATTCATTAACATGGTAAACCGATGTAGACCAGATAAGCCTTGACCGAGTGTTCTCATTGCATATACCACTCTTTTATTGATATCATAACCTGCTACATTTTTTGATGTTTCAAAGTCTAATTTAAAACTATAAATACAGCTAAATAATAAACTGGATGCAAATCCTTTGCAAGACTTTTCATTATCGCTTAACAATAACAGAAATGGTTGCAAACATTCAGGACATGCAAGTTTCATAAACATGGAGGCAAGAACTTCCATGTCAATAAATCTGTAGACACTAACATAGTCTGAGTTTCTACTTTGTACCATTACTGGCTTAACTTTCCTTTTTTTATGCACTTTCATATACATATTGACTTTCAGTATTTACATTGTTTGTCATATCTACATCATTACTATTTACACTATTTAAACCAATATTTACAGTTTTTTCTTGCTTTCTCATTCCATAAAAAGAGCGTTTACTTTTTCTAAGATATTTAGTAGAAAACTTTACTCTATCAGTAACTCTTCATCACAGTTTGCTATTTTAGATTTGTTTATTTTTACTCAATTAAAGGTTTTTAGCTTGAAAAGATGACTTAAAATGAGGGATCTAAGCACCAATTTTCAAATAAGAGGTTTTGAAATATAACTTGTAGCTTGCATTTCTAACAAAATGAAAAAAAATAATGCAAAAAAAGGGGTCGAGAATGTGTTTTATTGATAATTTTCCTGTAACCAGGGACGTTGCTTGGGAAAAATGACGCCTAGATGACCATACAAAAATCTAATTTATTTAACAAAAAGTTTGCTTTTTAAAACTGTTTTCACCATTCAATTTCTTAATAATTTTACTTTCATATTAGCAACAAAAAAAAAAAAAAAAAATCCTAAATTTTGAGGGACTTTCCCCCTTAATTACCGTTATACAATTGTCAGAGTTAGGGCTAGTTTTACAAAAAAGTAAAAAATATATATTTAAACTTATCTGGTAAAACCGATCATTCACATAATTATATAAAAACTCTTTTACTACTGGGTAGTTTAGGCAATTTATAAATCATTCAAATTCTTTTATTTGTAATTTGCATGATTTACTATACTTTTTTGCTTCAAGTTTTGATAATTTTTAAATAAACTTTTCTCTTTTTTATAAAACTTTTTTATTACGTCTAATTTTGAATCTAAAAAACACCGTTTTTGAGTCTTTATATCAATTCTGCTCAACAGCGTTAACTTAATTTTTATTACCAAAATTTTCAAAAATTGCCTTAATCTAGTATAGATCCTTGTTCTAATCTATTCTAGTACATAGAGTAAAACCGGGCCAAACCGCACACCATACCATTCTGCACACTGATCGAAATTATCAATTAAAAACTAAACGGATATAGCTATGAAAAAAATAAAATTAGATTCAAACACAGAACTAACTCCTCTACTCGAATTGATAAAATTATATGCCGATTCAGCTCCATTTTTTTCTTTTTTTATACAACTTTAACGGCGCTTGAACCGAAACTGATATAAAAATAACTTTAGCACTACCTTGTTAGAAATTTAATTTTAATTCTAATAGTATAATTTTTATGCAGGTAGAACAAAAAGTTCAATAAAAATCAAAAAAGTAAAAAAAACTCTTTTTTTCTGATAAAACCGCAAATCGATTAATTACTTTGTTTAGTTTTTTAGCAAGCGACTATTATATTATTTCTCAATATAATCATCCCTCACTCAATTCAATTTAACTCACTCACTTTAACATGTCAACTAAAAAAAAAAGCATACAAGGAAGACAATTTATTAGCCGCATTAACTGATATGAAAGAAAATAAAATATCATTGAGAAAAGCTGCATTCAAAAATGGTGTTCCAGTGTCAACGCTCAAAGATCGCAAAAGTAGCAACATCAAAGGCTTCCATGGCTCAGGTACAACAACAGTACTCTCAAATGAAACAGAATGATTGATGGTTCATGCGTTTCGATTACTTGGTGACTGGGGTTGTGGTTTAACCTAAACTGAAATCCTAGAATTTGAATGTGGCTACCTTAAACGTAAAGATCATTTGCACTTATTCAAAAATGGCAAGCCTCGTAAAGACTGGTTTTGTGCCTTTATGAAGAGATGGTTAAAAGAAATTTCAACAAGAAAAGCGGATACCTTAGCATTTAAAGGAGCCGCTTCTTGTACGCCAGAAATAACTGATAGTTATTTTGAATGCGTCGCCAAGCAACACCAACAGACTAGTATAACTTAAGTGTCGCATATTTAGAATTGTGATGAAACAGGTTTTTCGGATGAAAAGGTCAAAGCAACCGTAGTGTCTCGAAAAGTGACAAGCCGTGCATTTAAACTTACTAGCAACAATGAAAAAATTAATTATACTGTAAACAAATGCTGCAATGTTGATGGGCATTTTACACCACCATTTGTGATATAAAAAGCCAAAAGAAACTTTTATCCTGACTGGGCAAGAGGTGGTCCAGGTGGCACCAAATATTCAATTTCAAAATCAGATTGGATGGAGCACGATACGTTTGTTGAAAGAAGTATAGATACCCGAAACTGAGCAAATTGGTGGTACTCGTATTTTAGTATTAGATGGGAATACAACTCACATAGCTTTGGAAGCGGTATTGTTCTGCAAAAGACACAATATAATCTTGATTTGTCTGCCAGAGCATTCTTCACATATTCTACAACCATTAGAGAGAGGTGTCTAATGTTATGTCAAACAAGCATGGAAAGCAATTCTGTAAAGTAGTACAAAGACTCAAAAATGTAAGAATTTAGATAAAAAAAATTTTCCACCGTTGCTCAAACTGCTGTACGAGAGTGGTAAATGTTTTACACGCTTGCATGCAATCGCTGGTTTCCAGTACACTGGCTATTTCCACCTAATAAAAACAACATAAATCAAAAGGCATTAGTAATCACACAAACGTTCAATCTAC
This sequence comes from Hydra vulgaris, assembly GCF_038396675.1. Classification (NCBI taxonomy): domain Eukaryota; kingdom Metazoa; phylum Cnidaria; class Hydrozoa; order Anthoathecata; family Hydridae; genus Hydra; species Hydra vulgaris. The sequence continues at coordinate 45,716,622 of NC_088920.1, read as the reverse complement.
TTTCATCAACTTTAGCAACCTCCGCAGCACCTACACCATCTAGCTAAGACACAGCTTCATTATCTTCAACAGCCGCCGCAGCACCTACTCCAACTACACACCAATTACTATCTTTCTCAACTACACCAGCTTCAAGTTTTGAAAGGTATCAAGCATGTGTTGAGCGTTGCAAAATCAGTATCGAGATAGAGTTGAAGCAGTTATTTTAAGCCAGAAATAAGTTGCATGTTAAAAAATTGAACTTGTGCAACATGTCAAACTTGTCGGAAAATGTTTTACCGAAGAAAATGTGATTGAATTCCTCAAACAAAAAGATGAAGAAAAAGCAATAAAAAAAGCCGTGAAAGTTGCTAAACTTAATGCAAAGCGTAGACTCTCTATGCCAAGCACTAAAATGCCTGAGCATAACAAGGCTGAGCAACCTCAGAAAAACAATAATGAAGAACAAGTACCAGCAGCCAAACGATTAAAAGTTGCAAAATGTAAAAAGTGTAAAGTACAGTTACTCACAGAGATGTTGCAATGCGAAAATTCGATTTCGGGAATGGTTGTGCAAAGAAACATGTTTACCAAAGAAATATGTAGTTGGAACTAAATATTTTTGTCGCAAAAAATATATAAACTTTAATATAGTTTCCTAGATATAAGTTGTGTTTAAAAAAATAATTAAAAAAAAGTTAAAATTTAAAAATTTCAATGTTTTCTCAAGTGTGCGGTTTTATCAGAATGTCGCCGAATACCGCACAATTTTTTTTTCTTTATATATAATATTTTCAATAATTTTTTTTTAACATATATTTATATTATTTTATGTAGTTTTTTATTACCTATCTAATAAAAAAAAATGAAAAATAAAAAAATGAAAAATAAAAAAGTTATTTAATTTTTATTGATAAGTGTGCGGTTTGACCCGGTTTTACTCTATTAATTTCATATAACTGTCAAAACACAACATTTCTATCAATTTTCACAAAAAATATTAGAATTCTGACCAAAAAAGAGCTTATAATTTAGAAATATTGCCAATAAACGATCGTAACAGATCATATTATTAAATTATGATGTTTATTTCACCTAAGCAACGTATTTATTTAAAATCTTTTTAAAATTTAGAAAAGCAATCGTGGTTAAAAGAATTTTTTTTTTTTTTAAAAAAAAAAGGAATCTTTGGTCTGCGTTAGGGTTGCTAGATGTCCGGCTTTTAATGAAGAACACAGTAAAAAAGTTTATTTTTACAGGTTTGGCGCTGTATTGACCTCCGTGAAACCGGATGTCTGGCAAGCCTAGTCTGGGTTTTTTCATTACAAACATTTTTATTTTATGTTACGGCAAATTCTACCATTTTAATTTTTTTTGTCTTTTCATATTTCACAGACCTGATTATTTATCTGAAATATGTCGTATTCAGCAAATTAGAACAAGATTGCAACACAAGATCAAGATTGCAACACTTTATATTATAAACTTAAATGAGCGTATAACTCAGTTTCAATCAGTTGCAATAGTTCTAATTTACAGCAAAATTCGTTTTTGCCAGCCGTTAATAATTGTTCATTTATATAACTTATTTATCAGTTCCTAAACTTACTTATGGACTTGAGCTATGCAAATTTAGCACTAGTTCTCTAAGCAACATAGATGCTGTTGAAAGAATCTTTTTTTTGTATCTCAAAATATAGTAAATGCTTTTAAAATAGAGGATATTTCAACTATTCTACTTCGAAACAATCTAAATCTATTTATCAGCCTATTAAAAAATCAAACTTGCTATTCAACGATATTCAACGATATTCAACGATATTCAACAATATCGAAGCTACTACTAACAACACAAAAGAAAAATTTTCAAATGAAGTAATTGCTACATGTACATACAACACTTGCTACATGTACATACAATTCTTGCTACATGTACATACAGCTCTTGCTACATTTACATACAACTCTTGCTACATGTACATACAACTCTTGCTACATGTACATACAACTCTTCCTTTATACTTCTTCCAGTGTATGATAAAAAGGGAAAAAATTAGATTTACACAAACTATGTTGTTGTTGTTGCGGATATTGCCACAGTATAAGAGAATCGCTCCAGTTACGGAACTTAAAAGAGTGATTTTTAAAACTTTGATAAAGGAGAATGTTCCGAAAACACTAAACCAATTAAGTGTGGAAAACATACTATCTAGTAGCTAGCACTTAAGGCTAACAACTTTGAAGGCCGTGTTGTATCATACAGTCGCTACAATATTTTAAAATCGCCATAACTACACCGAGTAAGTACCTATGTGAGTTTTTAAATTAATTGTTTGTTCCGGTTTCTTTACCTATACTTTCTTTTATCCATATAAAGTTATTCTACAAAAAGTGAGTGCAAAATATTTACTATTGATTAACTTTCATGATGTCAAAAGTTAAAAAAAAATCAAGAAAATGTAGAACTTTCTTCAGCTGATATGTTCGAATATGGCATTCCATTCTCAACTTTAATAGGAAAAAAAACAATCCAATTTTCTCAGGATCAGGTTCAACAATCATAATATCTTTGCAACATTTCTTTGTATATGGGATTATGGTTTTAAATAAAATGATATCATAAACTTGGTATGTGGCTACCTTTTTTGCTCAGATCAATAAGACCTCTTAATAATACCAGGTCTGGCAATAATTGGTTTTATATATTTTTGAAACAATGGTCAAATGAAATTTTCACAAAAAAAACTCATAACTTAGTATTTACAAAAACCGCTTCTTTCTTTTAAAAAGAAATTATTATTAGTTATTTTAAAGTTGTCACTAAACAATATCAACTTAATGGTATAATATTTATTTATCGTATTTGGAATTTCAATCAAATTTGTTTCTGTGGTAATCAAGGCAAACCAATAATAACGGGTGATGTGGAAGTTATCGGACAAAATAAAAACGTCAATAACTTATTTACAAATAAAAAAACAAACTACTATTATATTTTTTTTTTAAATAAAGCATTTATCTTTTAATAAAAATATATTATTTTTTATATGAAAAAACACCACCATCTGCAATTGATCTCAATTTTGCTCTGACGCCTTTCATATGCGACTGTAAAAAGTTTAAATCAATTTCTTGTAGTTTTAGTTTAATGCCATCAATCAAAACTTGCTCTGTTGAAGCTTGCCAATCTCCTTCTTAAACCTTCTGTGCCAAATGTTGCCAAAAATTTTCAATTGGTTGTGCTAGAGGCACATTTGGGGGATTGGATTCTTTATCAACGTAATAGACATATTGGTCCATCCAATTTAGGAAATCTTTAGAATAATGAGAACTTGCTAAATCTGGCCAAAATAAATAGTTAAAGTCTCCATGATACTTGTGAATAAATGGAAGAAGTCGTTTTTCTAAACATTCATTAATATAGATTGATGAATTGATCGCTACAGCCTTGGAAGTGCGAAACAATGGCTCGGACATACCACGGTCAGATATGGCTATCCACATAATTAATTTTTTTGGAAATTTCTCTTTTCCTATAAAACGAACACTTTCTGGGCATGTCTTTTTGTTGTTTGTGTAGTATCCAGAATTTCCAGGCATGTTGTTCCCTGCAAAACAAAAGTATTTTTCGTCATCGATGACTAGAAGCGATTTGTGTTATAGAGTTGGTTAACTAGTTTCCTGCTTCTTTTCTTTGCCTTTATTTGTTGTTCTATAGTGTATTTTGGAGTCTTTTCACGTTTTCTATATTTAATGTTCATTTTTTAACTGACGACCAATTGTCGATTGATTTACACCGAATTTAATACATATTTTTCTCTGACTGATCCCTTTTCGATTGTTGACAAGTCTCGTTAATTCGGCTTTCTTTTCTCTAGTTCTGGATGTTGGACGACCAGCGTGCTTTCTATCAGAAAACGATTGAACAGTTTCAAGTCCTTTTAGGTTATCATATATTGTACTTCAAGCAAATCCTTCCTTTTCAAAATGGTTTACGATTATTTTTTTTTATATTAGGTTTATTTACAAAAAACATTTTTAGTCGCTTTCGAAAAGATTTTCGTTCAGCTGCATTTAACCTCATTTTATTTGTGTTTCAAATAATAAAATTTATATTTTATAGAACGTTTATGCCTGCACCTAAAACCACAAAAACTAATTATTATGCTCAAATAATGAAATTAGAATTTGTCCGATAACGTCTGCATCACCCGTTAATGTATCGTAAAGGTGCAAAAAGTATTTTGAAACTTTGAAATCCATAACACAAAGAATGTCGTACATATAATACAATCTCTATATGTCTACCAGCTCATTCAACTTATATTCCATAGCCACTGAATAGAGGTTAATTTTTTCATGTTAAATAAGTGTGCGAGGATTACAGCGTGCGAGAAAGTTCATATCAATTATGATAAAGAGCCAAAATGTAAAAACTTACATAAATAAAACTTAGATAAATAAAACTTTCCTCAATTACTCAAACAGTTGAATGAAAGTAGCAAATGTTTTACACGTTTCAATGCTATTGCTGGTCAATATATACTGGGTTATTTCCACTAAAAAAAAAATCATACATTAGCTACTTAAAAAATATTTAATCAATCCACACCTACAACGATGTTGCCAACAACACTGTTATTTTCTGAACCAACAGCAGCTTCAAGGTTTGACAAGGATAAAGAATGAAATAATAAAGAAAAAAAAGAAAAAGAAGAATTTTCAAGAGAAAAATAAGTCTTATACAAAATAATCTTAACAATTTAATATTCCGAAAGTTGTTAGCAAAAGTATTACATAAAATGTTGGTAGTTCTGGTTTAAAATACTGCTGCTTATGAAAAACCTGACACACATTTTATATGCACGCACCTTTTTTATAGTATATATACAAGATTTTAATTTAAAAAGTAGTCTTAAGATAATTTTGTAGAAAAAGAAAGTGCATACATACATTGCACGACAATAAAAATGTTGTAATAATGAACTTTACAAAAAACAACAATTTTTTTGATCACTGCACTTTTATGGTAACATTCGTGCTATTTTGGGCACTACTTAGATCTTTTTGGGTATTTCTTTGATACTTCAGAAGAGGTAATAGTTTTTTTTGTACATTTTTTTTACTTGGTTTTTTTCCTCTCTAACTTTTTGTTCCTCAAGTAACCGAAGTTTGACTTTCTCATTTGTAAGGAGTTCTCCACATTTTGCTTGTACTCTCTTCTTTTTTTGTTTTTGCTGTTCCATTATTGCTGCTGTTTCTGCTGATTCTTGTTTGTCAGATCAGGTTATTCTGCTACTGATAACATGTAACACAGTACAATCTGCTTTATATCCTGCTGCCTTGTAGGATACGCCTTTTAAGGCAAAAGACTAGGAGAGATCAACCCTGATTTAAAACACCCCCTACATTGGGACTCTTGGTTGAGTAAAGGCCAGAGATGGTGTCTCGATAAAAATACTCATCTAGGGCAGATGTTAAATGCATCCGGCTACAGTCTTGTAGAAGGCCTCCTTGGCAAATACTTAAGGGGTAAACAGATTCTATCTGTTGACCAGAATCGCATCCCTTCTTTATCTATTATGCTGGCGCAGATGTATTTTTAATACATTGTTTCCAGTTTAAGATGTTGAATGCTGGATCTTCTTGACTCAATACATGGATTTTACTTGTGTCTCTGTTTTTATGACTAGGCAACTCATTCTATTATGAGTTGCCTAGTCATAAAAAAATGCTTTGAGTCAAGTTCTTTAACAAATCTAAAAATGAATAAAATACAAAAAACTATAAAACACAAAAAGTCATCGTCATTACCAAGTTCTCTAAACCTATCATTCACTAATATGCGTGGTCTTCCAATTAACTTTTCTTCCGTTGAGTTTTATCTCTTGCAAAGTTCACCACACCTACATGCTCTTTGAGAGGCTAATTTAAGATCAGCTGTCTCATCTTGTGATCTTAGTGTTGATGGTTGTCTTTAATTTATCTATTAATTCTTAAAGACTCCAATAGTCACATGCTTGGTCTGGGCATTTACATTTGTAAGAATTCACGCATTTGTCGGGAAACTAGGTTTGAATCCACAGACTTTTTTTTTATGTGCTTTCGATTAGCATCACTTCACTCTATTGCTTTTCTCTTTGTTCTATATTGCTCTCCATCATCTCAAGACTGCACTTTTTTTGACGTTATTTCTGATCATATTGACCAAGCGCAATCTTTTTATACATCAGCTAATATTGCTATTGTCAGTGACTTTAATGCTCACATCACTGAATGGCTTGGCTCTAGTGTCAGTGACTCTGCAGGAATTAAAGCCTAAACCTTTTGCCTTTCTCAATCCATAACTCAAAGAGTCAACTTTTAAACTCGCTTTCCAGACAACCCGAATCACTTACCTTCTCTATTCGACTTATGTCTTGTTTCTGATCCTAGTCAGTGCTCAGTTTCTCCACATTTACCCTTAGATGCTTCTAATCACAGTTTGATCTCTCTAGAATTATTATGTCACTCCTCTACATCATCTGTATCCCCAATCATTGTACCTCTTACAACTACCTTAAAGCTGACAGGGACTCTTTCCGTGATTTTCTTCGTGACGGCCCTTGGGTAGAAATCTTTCGTCTTCCTTTGACAAATGTGCTTCTTACATAACTTGGTGGATTCAGGCTGGCATGGAATCTTTTATTCTCTCTCGACAATTCCAGGTCAAGCCTCACTCTTTTTCATGGTTTTCCTCACATTGTGCTGCTGTAACTCCCAATCGAAACCATTACTTCCATATCTATCAGCAAAACAGTTCTCCAGAAAACAGACGTCTGTTTATTACTGCTTGAAACCATTTTAAAAAGGTTTTGTCTAACGTTAAAGCCCGCTATTCTCAGGTCATGAAATCTCATATTTCATTACAAAAGTTAGGCTCTCATGACTTCTGGAGAATCTTTAATAGTATCAATAATTAGGACAAATCTGTAATTTCACCTCTCTTGTATGGTTCAGACTTTCACCTCATCTAAAGACAAAGCTAAATTGTTTGCTAAGAACTTTTCATCAATATCATCTCTTGATTCCACCAGTTGCGTTCTACCTGATATAGCCGTCAAACAGGTTGATCCATTGCTTGACATTCGTATCACTCCAGCTTCTGTATCTAAAGTGATTTCCTTCTTAGAATTTCCTACAGCTTGTGGCCCGGACAACATATCTGTAATAATCTTGCAAAAGTGTTCACCGGAGCTGTCGTCTATACTTTCTAAACTATTCAACAAGTGCTTATCAGAGTCTTGTTTTCCAGCCTGCTGGAAAAAGGGATCTGTTATCCCTATTTTCAAAAAATTTGGAGAGCAATCTGATTTGTCTAACTAGTCTTCTTACTATCATAAGCAAGGTTTTTAAATCTTTAATTAAAAAGCACTTAATCTCTCATCTTGAAGCGAATAACTTACTTTCTGATCATTAATGTGGATTTTGATCTTCTCGTTCAACAGCTGATTTGTTAACAGTAATAACCAATAGGTTTTATTTTCCATTAGATAAGGTGGAGAGGTTAAGGCCATCGCTCTTGACATTTCTAAAGCTTTTGACAAAGTATGGCATATTGGTCTTTTCCATAAAAGTTGTCCTAGATGGACAGCACTCTTCTTCTTATTCTTTAACTTTAGGGGTTACTCAAGTTTCTATCTTTGGTCTTATACTCTTTTTAATTTACATTAACAAACTTCCAGATATTCTCAGATCTAAGGTGGCATTGTTCGCTGTTGATACTACCATTTTTTCTTGCTATGATAAGAAGCCAACACCCTCTGATTGCTTGGAGGGGACATTTGATCTTGAAAAGGATTTCACTTTTGCTACAACATGGAGTTTACAGTGGCTGGTGAGCTTTAATTCAGATAAAACTCAGCTTCTTTCAGCCAATGGTTATCACAATAACTTTTATATATGAACGGTGATGTACTTGATGAGTCATCTACCCTTCATCTTCTAGGATTAATTCTTACTTCCAATCTTTTTTGGAAACCATGTATCAAATCTGTTGCAAAATTAGCATCTGCTAAGGTTGCATCTCTTTATTGAGCCCGACACTTCCTTACTCCGGATTCTATTCTCTATCTTTATAAATATTAAATCCATCCTTGTATGGAATACTGTTGCCCTATCTGGTGCAGATCTTCTAATGATGCTCTTTCTCTTTTAGACAAGATGCAAAAACGCATTGTAAACATAGTTGGACCTGTTCTTGCAGCCAACCTCCAACCATTATCACATCGTCGTAATGTTGCTTCTCTTTCTCTTTTCTACAAATACTATAATGGGCACTGCTCTAAAGAGCTAGCGTCTCTTGTGCTATCTTCTAAAATTCATTCTCATGTTACTCGTCATTCAATTAAGTCTTATCCCTATTCTGTGACTGTTTCTAAGTGTTCCAAAAACTCTTATTCGTCTAGTTTTTTTCCTCGAACATCGGTTCTTTGGAATTTGCTTCCTTCATCTTGCTTTCCTGATTTATATTATTTGCAATCCTTTAAGTCGTCTGTCAATCGTTATCTTGCCCTACAATCTTTATCTATTCTCTTTCAGTAACTTCCAACTCTAATTAGTGGTTGCTTGCAGTCTTGATGGAAGCAAAGATGTTTAAAAAAAAAAAAGATAAATTGACCTTGAAGCTTCTCGCATACCTGATCTTGGTGTTTGTAATCTTGGAGATTTAGGGCTATAACGTTCAGGTGAGAAAGTCAATACCTGTTATTCTTCTTTTCATCTTGTCTTGAATTAATGGTGAGATACCTGTACCACGAAACCCTGCTATAGCATTTGCTGGAGAGAGTCTCTGACACAATTGTTTCAATAATTCTGTAAATGCTGTCTTATCAATATTTTTGTGTTGTGTTTCTCATGCAAACCGCTTTAAAATTTTTCTCCACTCATTCTTTAATGGTCCAAAGACAGCCACATCTAACGGTTGTAATGCGTGTGAGCAATATGGTGGGAGACAATCAATTTGAATATGGTTGTCCGTGGCCATTTATATGGTACCATATGTTAAAAGAGAACATAAAAAAAAAACTGAAAGAAAAAAAAAGTTGAAAGAAAAAAACAAAAATTATAAAATTCAAGTAAAATATCAGTATTCAAATAAAAAGTCTTGCATCCATCCACTTGCTGTTGCTCCAAAAATCTGGTGGTCCCTTTTTTATCCATTTAGAATACAGAGAGCCTTCTCCCTTAAAAACAACAAATGGTGGAATATCTTCCATCTGCAGAAGAAAAAACTTTTAGCTCTTGGAAATGTAAGTATTTTAGGTTTGCGTAATCGAAGTTTATCAACATGACACTTCCTAAAAAAAGTTATCCAATTTTTCCCAGGAATTCCATTTTTAAAAGGAGTTTTCATCCTCATCGTTGTGCAAAATTGAGCAAATAAATTATAAATGTCGAGAGAATCTAATGGAAGACCATATCTTTGACAATACTGCGTTGCAGCTACAATCATAGTTTCATCATTATCACTCAGCACACTTTTTCAACCTTCGCGTTTGTTTGCATTAAACTCTTATTGTTTTATTCTTCGTCCTAATGTTTCTTTAGGAACAGTACATTCTTTAGCAGCATGATAAATAGCTCTTTCCAAACTATCAGCATTGTACTTGGGTTTTATTTTTTTATTGTAACATCTTGGCATTTTTAAAATACTTTCTAAAGTAATATTTATGAAAAATCTGTTAAATTTTTAGTGAAATAAATTAGCTTAAGTTATAACATATCACACAAAAAAAATATTTTAACACCAAATAGGTCTTATATAGTATTTTATTTGACCTAGGCGAACGTATTGTTTCATACAAATAAATACACATGTTTCTTAATATAAACTTCAAAGATATAAACATAAGAGTTTAATAGTTCTAAAGAATTATTAACACAAAAATAGTTAGGTCTGATGAAACTAATAGGTTTATAATGTTACTAACAACGACTTCGATAGTATCATAATGTTTTGCGTACATACTCACTTTACCCTACCTGATTATATTTCAAATTTTAAACAAACCATGTGCGTTAGTGTCTTAAAGGTATACTATCCTTAAAATAAAGTAATTTAACTTTGAAAATAACCATTATTCATACGCTTGTGCCTTACTTGAATATATTTTCTCTGAAGTTTAAAAACGGAGAAAAAAATGATGCATCTAGCATTTTAGCTAAAAAAGTGCCGTTTCTAACAGCATGGCTAGGTTATATTTTAAAATGAATTAGCCTAATATGTTATAACTAAGTGGTAAAAATAACAGATAAATATGAATTAGACCCAGATTACCCGTCGACCCACATTACACCACCCTACCCTATCTCATTGCCAAACCCGACAGAAAAAGAAGTAACTTACTCGGTGTAGATAAGGCGATATTAAAATTTTTTTTTTGTCAAACAAACGCTTGTTTAAAATATTATAGCGTCTGTATGATATTTTGTTGACTACGACATATTTCCTTTAAGTGATCAGGTCTGTGAATTATGAAAAGATAGGCTCTTTCGTCGGAATTCTAGTATTTTTTGTAAAAATGATAGAAGTATTGTATTTTGACAACTATACAGTACTGGTCATAAGTTTAGAGCCACCCCATTTTTTTTAAGTTTTTTACAGATTATAAAGCCATAACCCCGTGCAGCAAAATAATATATTACTGAAACATGCAAAATATATTGTTATAACATTTTAGTACCAAAATGAGTATTAAAATATTAATAATGAGTAGGTCCACCTTTATTTTTAATTACTTCAGCCAACCGGACTAGCATAGTGTCAACAAGCTTCTTGTAATCAACAGCAGTAATACTAGTCCAAGCGGCAGAAATAAAGTCCCAAAGTTCATGTTTATTACTAGCACGTTACCATTAGCAGCTAGGAAATTTTTTGGACGTGTGCTTAGGATCATTGTCTTGCTGAAAGATCCATGGAAAAGTTGCAGGAAACAATGCTGTTGCTGAAGGTAGCAAATGCTTTTGCAAAGTATCTCTATACATGGCACCATTCATGATTCCTTCCACCTGATGCAACTGGCCCGGCCCAAAAGATGACATACAACCCCACACCATGATGCTACCACCACCATACTTTACAGTTCCCTGCAAACATTCCGGTTTATACGATTCATTTTGACGACGCCAAACGAAAATACGTCGAGAATCATTACCAGCTAAATTAAATTTGGACTCATCAGACCACAACACCGTTTGCCAATCAGTAACACTAAAATGGAAAAATTCGTGTGCAAATTTGAGACGCTTCTGCTGATTAATTTTGGAGATAAAAGGCTTTTTAATAGCAACACGACCATTTAAACCTTGTTTATTCAAACGACGACGAACAGATTTTGGAGATATTAAAGGTCCACCAACATCATGCGACTGTCGAGACAAAATTTTGGAAAAAAGGCGACGATTTTTTAGGGCCAGGCGTTTTAAGGTTCTATCTTGACGTAAAGTTGACATTCTAGGACGGCCACATCTGGGTTTACCCGTGAATGTATTTGATTCCAAATGTTTCTTATATGCATTTTTTACAGCATGGCGACTTTTTTTCAATTTTTTGGCTATATCATTTAGGCTTGAGCCACTAATTTCCTTCAAAGCCACCACCTGGGCCCAAACAGTTGAACCAAGGCTTTTAGCTTTGCCCATTTCAGAAAATATTTTCACTTAACTCTAAAATAAAAGCAAAAATAACATTAAATACATTATCTAACTAGTGTACACATTCCAAAAAATAGCATAAATAACAACTGAATTAACCAAAACATTGATACTAATGCATCATAAAGTTACCAAAATATATTAAAATGTTCAAAAATTGGCTATAATATTAAAGAACTCATGAAAATCAATATTTATATTTGGTTTAATACACAATTATTCATGATTATCAATAGATTCGTACCTTGTCAAATTACTATATGCATTGTAATGCTTATAATGTCAATCTCACAATACTTATGCCGCAAAATGATGAAAAAAAAACAGGTGGCTCTAAACTTATGACCAGTGCTGTATATAGATCTAAAGACTCTAAAATGGAGTTCTTTAGATTCACTATTAGGGATAGTAAAAAGATTTTGGAAATTATATAAAAAAAAAAGTTTCTTTAAATATTAAAAAAAAATCGGAAGCAAAAAAAAATTATAATATCATGTTTGGACATATTACGCTGATAAAATCTTGCTAATTTCAAATAAAAGAATTCGAATAATTTGTAAGTCGTCTTAACTAACCGAGCTGGAAAAAGAATTGATTATATTATCTGTAGCCGAAAAGAGAAAAATTATTAAATTAAAAAAGTGTAGAAATGAATTACATTCAGATGCTATGTTACGCATGAGTCCAAATAGCAACTCCTGGCTCTGCAACAAATTTTTAAAAAAAAAGATAGGCAATTGGTTTTTTTAAATTTAAAACTTAAATTATTTTTTATGCTTTGTATGCTATGTAAAAAATACATTGAAAAAATTAACACATTTTCTTTTATACTTTTTAAATATGGTTTAGTTATTCAATTATTTTCTTTTAATAATATCTGTTTTTTCTATCATATTCAAATAATATCTGTAGTTTCTATTATATTTTTAAAAAATGATTAAAACTTATAAAAAATAATTAGGTTTTTGATTTTTATTGTTCGAGTCAATTCAGACTCGGTTTTCTAGTATGGGTGGTTGAAAAAAATTTTGTTTAGTCATTTTATAAAGGGGATCAGGCTTAACAATAACTTTTTTTCTCTCTGTAAGAATAAGAAGTTTTTCATTGATCCCCTTCTTCCTCTCCCACTTCGTATGAGAAGGGGCCTTAATTATTTTTGACAAAAAAAATATTACAATTAAATAATCTCCGCGCTACGAAAATTGAAAGTACTATGCGTAGATTGTTAGGTTTGATTTTGATAGAAAAATAGTAAAAAAATATAATTCATTATCTGCAAAAAAATGACAACAAAAAAAGTTTAAAAAAGATCAATAATACGATTAAAGAAAATTTAAAATACAGAAAATATATAGTATATAACGTACTATCTTTCTATACTAGTTAACGGATTTCTGATTGCAAAAAGTTCTCCAATATATTGTCCAAATCCATCAGGAGCAATTTTCTTCAACATATTATCAACAACATCAGGATAAACGTCTTGTGTTTCAAAAGTATGTAATCCTTTCAAGGTTTCAATATCAAGATTTTTTAGATTCATTATACACCTGTACTTATATTCTGGATGAATTACTAGATTCAAAGAACGCATTTCTTCCTTAAGCTCTCTTGCTTCGAGCAAGAGGCTCCAGCCTTCCATTTCTCTATATATCATTTGCATGACGTTGACGTTTTCTGTTTCATCATCGCTCATGTGGATTACAACAATAACCCCGGTTGACGGTTTCAACCAATTCTTGAAACAGCGTTGTATTAAGCTTATTCTGTCTGACTTGTTGAGATCATATAGCATGTGAAACATTAAGACCACATCAAGTTGATTTTCAGGACCTTCCCAATGTTGAATTGGTCTCTGATGAATTACTGTATCTATGCGCGGCAGCTCAGTATGAATGTTTAAATCTAATTCTGATGCGCAAAATTCATTGTTTTCAACGGCAATTAATTTTTTGAGGTTCGGCATACATCGTTTTATGAACTGAATATCGTACTCTCCAAGTCCAGATCCAATACTAAGACAACTTTCAGCATGTACCAAATTTAGATCAAATTTTACCTTGTCCATTATTGAATATAAAACATCACTTTCATTTCTACGCTGCCGGAAATCTTTCAATATTTCTGGATATGTTTTTTCTACTTTCTGTTTGACCATTGCAAAAAAGGTCTAAATCAAAAATCTTTTTTACACATTTTTAACAATATTAATAAACATTTTGAATTGTATTAAAAGCATTGTAATGACTAAAAATTATTGCTACATTATTTCTGCTATCTTTTTATGGGAAGAAATTTACAAGAGTTAACTAATTTTTACAAATTTTGTAAAATGCAAACTGTGAAGTGCGAACCACGAACTGCAAACCTGATAATATACGAATTTTTTTGCTAACAATGATTCTATTGGTTGTTAATGATATTTACATTGCCGTTAAATTGTTTATTTTGCGATACATTTTAAGGACTTCAAACAGATGCATGAATTAATATTATTATTACTTTTTAATTTAGTTTTATAACAATTAATAATATTCCATTATATTTAATTTAAATGAAAGAATTTAATAGCAAACATTTTTTTAAATATCATAACTATAGTTATTAAAATATGTTTTGGTTCGCAAAAAAGTTTGCATTTTACCGGTTCGCACTTCGTGGTTCGCATTTTACCGCCTACCCTTATTTACTATAGTTTGCCGTGTCTTAACTGACGCATCGAAATTTACTATAGTTTGCCGTTTTATAAATTGTTACATTTAAATTTTAAAATTAAATTTTAAATTTTTAACATTAAAAAAATTTAGTTTTTGAGGCAATTTTTTTTTTTAAAACATTGATATATTGAATTTTAGTTTTTAACACATTAGCTAATATTAACTATAAGGTATTTAATTTATCTAAAAACAGTAAGCTCTTTTATAGTAAAACTAATTTTTCTGAAACTAAAAATATTCTACCGTGATAGAATTTTTCTAATAGTTTTAAACTACGGCCGTAATTTACAGTTTCAAACTATGGCCGTAAATTATTTTTTTATGTTGTGCTGAAAGAATCAAACTTTTTGATATAAACTAAACAACTCAATCGTTCAAACTAATTTAACATTGCAACCGATTATAATGTACAATTTTTTACATTTTTACTATTATATCACCTTCTATTAAGGTGGTACTTTGCAAAGGTTGACCAGGAAGGTCAGAAACTCAAGCTTAATACAAATTTACAGTTTTTAGTAACAAAAAAAAAAAAGGAGAAAAAAACAAATACATAAAAATTAATAAATTAAGAAATATGAAACCTCAAAAACTCCTATTTTTATCGTGGATTTCTTGTAGTTGTTCAAAATTTAATAAACACCATATGAATTTATGTGAAAAAAGTTGTGCTTGTGTGGTCACATTTACCACATTTTTATATCGCAATACTTATTGTTTTGCTTAGAACGTTTTTTAACACCTCTAAAACCGATCAAGAACGTCATTTTAAATAAAAAATATTTAAAAAAGTTTTCATAAAAAATAAATTTCATTATTACCTTATATCTACACTTATCAAAGATTAACAAAATTAAATCAGCTTGTCTATACTAAAAAGTAAAAAATTTTAATAGTGCTTTTGACTTTGTGTTAGCTTGTCATATGAGCTTCTCTATACTATCTTCGCTATCTTCTAACAGCATGTTTCCTATCTAACAACTCTACAATCTTTTTTTAAAGATTGTAGAGTTCGAGATTTTTAAACATTTAAGTTATTTAATAAATAACAATTTATACATAATATATTGTGTCTATATCTATATATGTCAGTTCATACACATCTTGCAGCGCTTATCCTGCCGTTTTATAAACAACCTATTCCTACATGTTTAATATCTTTTAAAAATGAGTATTTTAAGATCTTTTGTTAATAATTTTAACCAAGCGCACATTGAATTGAATAGACTAGCATCGAATAGTTAAAAATTTCAAAATTTACTGTTTTCTTAGATTAAATTTTAACGGGATATTCATGAGAGTACTTAATCGAAAATATTTAACAACGAGTTTGATAAAATGGAAACTAAGATATTTAATCTACAAGAAATAAATATTATATTGAATAAAAGAAACCAATCAGCCGAAGAAACCCGTAAACCCGTTGTTGTGATGAATGTCAAGCAATACTTTCTGAGCTGCCTGAAATAAAAAAAGAAGCCAAACTCAACGTCAAATCAAGCTGAAATAACCAAAGTTAAGGTCAACTTGGTGAGTTGGAATACCGGAATAGAAGAAACATTTACTGGAGTAAATAAAAAAGAAGATTATATTGAAACGTGGAAACTGAGCGAGGAAAAAATTGAAGATGCTTTGAAGCTTAAACTTGGTTTTAAAAATATTTTTGAATCTGAACTGGCACACTCGATAGAAGAAAAAAGTAGCGCGACAATTTTAATTGTCGCGCTTAATTAATATTTTTTAATTCAATGGTTTTATATTTAATGAAGTGTGAGCTCCGGATCAAGTTTATTTCAGTGAAGCAGGTGCTTTACAAAGCGACTGTAGCTATTTTCATAACCATGAAATAAAAAGATTTCTTGAGCGTGACAAATTTAGAGCAATCCATATGAAAATTAAAAACTAAAAAAAGACTTGAAAAATCTTTGATTAACTTTAATAAAACTTTAATTATTTTTATGTCGAACTTGGTGCAGTTCAAATGACTTTAGATAATAATTTTGATTTTAACCGTTGAACATTTAAACAATAAAACAAAAAGTATTGCAATAAAAGATTAATCAACATATTTAGAACATAAATCAACATATATAGGACATTTAAACTTAAATTGTTTTAAGCAACATGTCAAAAAAGATATTATTGGGTTTTACAATGGCTTGTTTGAAAATGAAGGAGTTTCTTAAATAAATAAACCAACAAAAACATAATCAACTCCTTAACTGATATTATTATAACCACTAATGATTTAAATAGTTCATTTTCCATAGATATTGATGCAAAAAGAATACATATTTCTTTAAAAAGCAAACTTTTCATAACTATTTAAACAGTGACGGATCCAGAAATCTTTGTGGAGGTGGGGGGGGGGGGGGTCACTGACGGAGCATCCATAATGAAAAAATTTAGACGGCTAAGTGGTGAACATCAGCTGTGTTATGCCCACGGACTTCATTTGGCAGTATGTGTAATGATATTCATCTTAGACGATTTGGCGGAGAAAAAAAATTTGATAGCTAATAAACTGCTTTAATCTGTGCAGCAGAGAATTGAAGAACGCAGAAATGCCTTTTTAATTGGGCTACTAAAATTTTTAATCAACCCAATTAGTTATAATGAGGAATCAAATATCAACTCCAAACTACTCTTTCCGTCCAAACATGCATTAAAAGCAACAGCAAAAAATTTATACCAGGTTGTACATAGAGGATGCTAGCACTAGTTCATCAAATAATGAAATAGTTGAAGTGAGTTGTGACAATGAAAGCATGGTTTCTGACCCGTCAATTACTCAACCTGTTGCTCCAAATTTGTTAGGCAAAAGCATTTTGACAAAAATTGGATGCGACTATTTGTAATGTCAAACAAGTAGAAAAAGCAGCTCTAGAAGACATTAGCAATTTAAAAAACCTCACAAAAGTAAACAAACTTTTTGAGGCAACTGGAAAGCGTAGGGAAAGTTAAGAAAGTATATACTCCACATTAATGACCATCAAGCTGACATCAATTGAATCAGAAAGAGCTTTTTCTGCCGCGGGCCTATTTATGGGAAAAATTCGTTCACGAATAAGTGACAAATCAATTGATTGCTTATGTTTTTTAAAACAATATTTTATTTTAAATATTAGTATAGATTAGCGTGCAAAGATAAATTTGTGTCAGAAACCGCTTGTTAATAAATTATGTTAGTGTATTCTACAAATAGAGTACTTAATGTTCTTAAAGAACAAGGCCATCTTCCTGATGAGCCTACTGATAGCAAAACACCTTGTTGAAGAAATTTAGATAAGTATTTTTACTTATATATATATATATATATATATATATATATATATATATATATATATATATATATATATATATATATATATATATATATATAAATATATATATAAATATATATATATATATATATATATATATATATATTATATATATATATATATATATATATATATATATATATATATATATATATATATATATATATATAGATATCTATCTATCTATCTATCTATATATATATATATATATATATATATATATATATATATATATATATATATATATATATATATATATATATATATATATTAGCATATTTGTGTAACAAATTATTACCATATTTTTGTTGTATTAATTAAATATACCAAACCCTCAGTCAATGTATCAGCACTCCTCTGAGAGTCAGCCTATTTGTCAGTCGATGTATGTACTGAAGCCCCCGCAGCAGGCTTTTTCAGTATGACGTCACACTACTCACCTAAACCAGCAGTGTAATATATATATAATATATTATTAAACAATTATTACTATCTATATATTTGCCTTTACTCAAAAATATCAAAAATATTTTGCATCGTTAGAAGTTATATTGCGTCACTAGCGTCTTTTCAAGTACCGCATTGTAATTAAAGTTATTTTATTAACGCGTTAAAATTCATACAAACAGTTTGTTTTTTTCTCACTATAACAAAAGTTACAAATAAAATCTAAGTTCTTATTAAAAAAATCATTTTTATTATTTTTTTCAAATATGAACTAAATTTTATTTTGAAAAAAATATTTTTTTCATGAAACGTAAAATATTTGTTTATTTTCTTATGATTTTATATTTGGTTTTTGGTTATTTTATTAACTGTTAATACATTTTTTCTTATTTAATTTGTGAACTCTTTTTAATAATGTTTTTAAACAATAAAGTTTTTTTTTGTTATTTATCAGTTACCGATAACATATTCGTGATCATAATTTATTTTCATAAATTAAATGAACGTCATTAAAACTTTACGTTATTGAATTAACAATAAACAAAATATCTTATTAATAAAATATTACATCAAAATAAATCGTGCATGTTTTAAACTAATTATGACTAAAAATAATTTTTATATTTAAAAAGAATTTATATATTTAATTCCTTAAGATAAAACTTAAAACACTTTTTTTTTTAACTAACTTTAAATAACAAAAAAAAAATTATGAAACAAACTGTTTCTTTAACAAAAAAATCTATTATTTTACAATTGCGGTTAAATGCTTTTACTTACGACTTTATTTCTTCTGAATAAACGTCACGTTAACGGTAATCAAAAGATAATTTAAATATTCTAAAGTTATAAGTTTTTGCGTAGCGCAAAACTGCTGAACGCGTAGGCAAATCGCCTTTTCGCAAGCAAAATGCGAGCTGCGTAGCGCTTCTTAACAAGGCCTGATATATATATATATATATATATATATATATATATATATATATATATATATATATATACATATATACACACACGCACATATAAACATATGTAAAGTCATCTTTATTTATATGTAAAGTCATCGTTATTCTTTACAAATCTGTCAAAACGTCTTAATGTAAATATTATTGTTTATAAATCTGGCTGTACTAGACATCCCAGAATCCCCTTTCGCTAAATTACAAGAAAACTTGCGAGTCGTACACCACTGACTTTGAGATACAAGAAGTTCGAGTTATCGAAGTTTAGTTCGGTGTCGTTAAACCAAACCTTTTAAGAGCCAAAATTTTAAAAGTGAAGGTCAGAAAAGCGAAAAAGTTAAAAGCGAATAGGATGGGTTAAGCGAGAAAAAAAATTTTCAGTATTACTTATTTCAGGAGACTTCAACTTTGACAAGATTACTTAAAGAAATGAAAATGCGCATCATTAGTTTTAACATAAATGAGTTAGTATTTAAAAAGGAAAACGCAATTGACTTTTTATATTAAACTTGCTAATTTCCAAAGGTCATATTTTCTAGGATAAGAATAAGTGGACAGAAGACTAGGTTTTTTTTATAGAATTAGAGAAATCAATTAAAAACATCAAACTATCCATGGGGCTTTGACTAATTTAGATTTTAGCACCATTTAGGAGAGGAATAGTTATTAATAAAGACTGCATTTTTTTCTTTGAATTGTGTCATCTTAAAGGTGTTACAATTGAAGTGAGTCAATTTCAAAAATAAGTTCATAAAGTTTATACTTTATAGAAGATAGAGTAAGGCGAAATTGAATTTTTAGAATTTTGCTCCAAAACAAAGTTGAGTGTTTATACCAATGATGAGAGGTGAAACTAGTTGTCTTTACACAAAAAAATTAGTTAGTTAGAAGTGGTTCTCTTTCGTGTGCCATCATATTGGCCAGTTATATTTACTGGTGAATTATCTGCAAGACAAAGTGAATTTTTTAATATTTGTGTTAAAAATAATGTTGCTATCAGATTTACACTTTAGTAAAAAGAATAATAGCTCAGAGCCTGTGTCAAATATGCCTGATTTGAATGTTCATGAATCACTTAATGTAGAATTATGTGAAAAGAAAAGTAAAGAAAAAATTTGATAATTTTTGGTTTGGAATTGTCTAAAAAAGATAGTAATTCTGATAAAATAGCAGAGGACTAAGAAAATGTTGATGCGATATTTCACAAAATTGAAATTGAAAAATCAAAAATTGTTAAAACTCACAGGTTTAGGTCGAATAATGGTAAGACAGCACCAGTTCTAGTGGAATTAAAAACTTCAGATGATCGAATTGAAGTGATACGATCAGCCAAAAACCTAAGAATAGATGAATAGTTTAAAAATGTATTAATTAATCTTGACTTAACCACAACGCAATGTGATCTTTTAAAAAACTTCTTGTTCAAAGAAATAAATTATTCTTTCTTTATTTAGTTGATTGTTTATAATCAACTAAATAAATTCTTTATTTAGTTGATTATAAACAATCGACTAAATAAAGAATCAGTGATTATAAATATGGGATTCGTGACAACAAAATTGTTAGAATGTCAATTAAGTATGTATAGTAATTTTGAATCAAACACTATTAAAATTAAAAAGAAAAATAATGATTTACCAACTAGGAAAGACATCAAAAAAGTTACAACAACTAATTGTTTAAAAGATTACTGTATAAAAAAACACATTAACAATCTTAGTCTTACAGTGTGATCAACTAATGCAATGTTGCTAAGCAACAAAATTGATGGAGTTAGAGCTCTAATTGCAACTTGCAAACCTGATGTGTTTTTCGTTTCTGAGACTTGGTTTAAACAAATATCAGATATAAATGCGGTAGTGGTGTAGTAGTAGAGCGCTCGCTTCATAAGCGAGAGATTCTGAGTTTGATTCCCACCACGTCCCTGGTAGTATCGCGCTCAACTTGTTTCTCCGCGCAGCGGCCTTGTTCGTCAAGGTTCGTGTTTCAGAGTTATAGAGCTGGGAAAGGGTTTTAACCACAAGTAGCCTCCTCATCTGTAGTGGCCTTCTTAGCCTTAGGGAGGTAAAATACAAAAAAAAAAATATATAGTAATTTACCATTTGTATAGGTGTAATCGAGAAAAAAAAAGAGGTGGTGGAGTATTTATATTAAAAACTCAATAGATTCTTCTGAGGTTAAGATTGACCAACTCAATTCTACAACTATAGAGCAAGTATGGGTATCTTTGCAAATTAGTGAAGAAAAAATATTATTAGGGTGTATTTATAGACCTCCTAAATCGTCTGAAGAAACCAATAACACAATTATAGCTTCATTATACAGTGCCAAAAATGCATTAGACAAAGGATTATTTTCAGGATTGCTTATTTCAGGAGACTTCAACTTTAACAAGATTACTTGGAGAAATGAAAATGCGCACTCTTCTGGTCACAATGAAAACCAATCTAATAAGTTTTTAACTTGTTTAGACAACTGCTTCTTTAAACAAATATTACTGGAACCCATATTTCGAAAATCAACAATTGAAATGATGAGTATTTTAGATCTAGTAATTGTCAATGATGACAACAGAATTTCAGATATAATTCATTTACCACTTCTTGGAGTTAAAGAACATGCTCATCATCTTTTATCTTTTAATTTTTATTTAAAAAAAAGGTTGGCTACAAGAGCAGCTCCTTGTTGGCTGCAAGAGCAAGTCAAGGTGCAAAAACAATTGGTTTTTGCACCTTGTCTAAAAGAGAAAGGGCATCACTGGAAGATCGATCCGCCCAAGATATGACAAAAGCGTTCCATACAAGGATGGATTTAAGATTTATAGAGATAAGATTTTTATAGATTTTATAGAGATGTTTGGATTGATGTATGCTTTTAAATTTGATAGCATATCATAAGTTGACAATGTATTCAAAGACTGAATTTTAGCACAATTGTTATAAGCAAAAGATCTTTGCACACCACCAATTTATCATTTATACTTCAAGGATTGTTTATTGTAAACACTTTCATTTTTTCTATGTTCTATTTATTTTTTTGCATAAAGCTAATTTAAAAAAAGGTTCATAAGTTTTGAAGCTTTAATACAATCTAATAAGTTGTGAGACTTCCATTCTGAACAAGAATAGTTTATTAAACATCATATGAATTAAAATATCAACTAGTTTTTTAACCTTTTATTCTTTACCTAAAAATTGGCTCAAATGTAGAAATAATCATTTACCAATGAAAGTACAGCTTTAGCTCATTTATCTAATTAAAAGACTCAAAGGATAAAAATGGCATATTCAAAGTGCATCATTACTGAGTGTTAGCAATGTCAAAATAAAAGGCAAAATAAAGCAGATTTACTTAAGAACACTAAAATCTATCAACATTTGTCTAAAAAAACATAGAACTTCAAAAACATACATCCACAATATACCAGCAAAGAACAATATGTAACCCAACAAATTAACAAATATATCAAATAGCAAGAGAAAATATTAACTTTATGTCTGTGCTGATTCTTCTTCTAATTATTATTATTGAGTTTTACTATTTTTAACCAAAACTAACCTGTTTGTATATTTTAGTTTACATATTATTATATGATGAATAAAGCCTTCTATGTTGGCTTAGAATTAGTTATAGACTATTAAATATTTTACACTACAAGATCGAAAATAGTCAGTGCATACATTAGTTTAAAAATAGTAATACCCATACATTTCCTATAAGAAATCATAAGATAAGAGTAATTGATCAACTTGATAAACATAAAGTGATAAAAATTTGCCTTAATTTATATAAATAATATTTGCAGATATATATTATCTACTATATATATATATATATATATATATATATATATATATATATATATATATATATATATATATATATATATATATATATATTATCTACTATATATATATATATATATATATATATATATATATATATATATATATATATATATATATATATATATATATATATATATATATATATATATATATATACAATTAGGTAATTAAACTTTGGCATCAGTTCTTAAATATATTTTAAACATCAAATCTATAATTATATATCATATTGCATCATTTATATAGTTTTTAGTGATGTACCAATAAAAAAGGTTGACTGTGGCTGTTAATAGGTTTTAATGTATGTAAATAAAGGTAATATATCAATATTAGGTATTTAATTTGCATAAATAAGTTGTGTCTGTGCACAAGTAGTGGTTTGGGCTATTAGCTTATGTTGATGCCTTGGGCAATGCCAATTAATCAACTTAACTATTGGTTGATTAATCAACCATAGTAAAGGCCATTAATTGGCATTGGTCAGCCAATTAATTGCCACTGGAGCATTTAGACCAATTAATTATATATCTAATATTGAAATATTACCTTTATACACATACATTAAACTCTATCATTAGCCACAATCAGCCATTTTTATCGGTACATTACAAATAATTTTATATCAGATAAAAATTATATCATTTTTCAGATAAAAATTAAATAATTTTTATCTGATATAAAATTATTAGCGATGTACCGATGAAAAAGGCTGATTGTGGCTAATGATAGGGTTTAATGTATGTGTATAAAGGTAATATATCAATATTAGGTATATAATTAATTGGTCTAAATGCTCCAGTTAATTTTTATAATAAAACATATATAATTATACATGTTTCATCTAACATTTTTATCAAATGTTAGGTGAAACGTATTATTTATCCTTGTAATTTTAATTTATAACAACCTATAGCTATGAACTGAATCCAAGACAATAACCCTTCTCTTGCTGACTGTCTTAGGTTTAGAATTTCTTTATTTATACTTAAATTTTTTTTTTGATTTTCTAGCCAGTCGACCTGATTCCAATTCATCAAGTTCATCATCATTATAAGCTTGATGTAGCTTTAAACTTGTAATGAATTCATATATGTTAGGAGATATTTGCCTAATTATTTTATTTTTTATATATTTGTATTTATGAAAAGCATT